>NC_030855.1:2251152-2321172 GCF_000208745.1 Theobroma cacao | reverse complement strand
CTCACCTTTTTCACTTAATTTCCTTGAAAATTCACACTTTTTCTTTGATTTTCTCTCTCTAGGGTTTTGTTTTTGTTTTCTCTCTCTTCTTGCTGGTTTGGCCGGCCATGGGGTGGAAGATGGGCTGATTTTGTGCCTTTTAAAAAGGAAAATAATAAATTAATAAAGGCATGACACATGGCATCATGTCATTGGCCCGTTTTTAAAATTTTAAAAATTTAAACATTTTATCTCCACCACATGTTTAGTCAAGGGTCAAAGATGAAGACAAAGGAAGACCATGTGCTGGAAAAAATATCCTGGTGGTGGAAAATTACAATTTTGCCCCTGAGGTGGCAAAATTACCATTTTACCCCTATACTTCAAATTATACCGAAATTAAAATTTTTCACTTCTAAACCTCAAATCATACTTCAATAAGTCAAATTATACTCTAATAAGTCAAATGGGGTCAAAAAAAATCTTTTCTAAAATTCACATTTTGTCCCCAGGTGGTAAATGACCATTTTGCCCCTAGTTAGTGAAAATTCTGATTTGACTCCAAATTGATCCTCAAACTCCAAATTACCATTTTAAGTCATCCATGAACTGTGAAACTCTTAATCTCACCTTAAAATTCCTATTTGATCTAGTTCGAGGATTAAATAAACTTTGTTGTACCTCTAGGTACAATACCGACTTTTGTAAATTTTTCGGGACTCTCCTAGCATGCAATCATGCTATCATCACATATATGTCATGAATAGTATTTTATAAGGTCGGGCTTTACAGAAAATGTGTAATTTTTTTACAGTCTAAATTATAGAGAAAGCCTTTTAAATTTGTAACTAGAAAATTTATAATCTTAGAGTTAATACATAGCGATGTCTATGATAGTCCAGTTTGCTCTAGGAATGTTGAGAGATACTTTATTACTTTCATAGATAATTTTTCTAAATATTGTTATGTCTTTCTAATTAAAACAAAGATGAGGCTTTGGTTATGTTTATTGCATATAAAAATGAAATTGAAAATCAGAAAGAAAAAAGAATCAAAATTCTTCATTCAAATAAGGAAAGAGAATATGTTATAGAGTTTTCAAACTTCTGTAATGAGAATGGAATTATCTGTCAAGTATCCCACCCCTTTACACACCCCAATCAAACAATGTGATAGAGAAGAAAAATCAAACTTTATTGGATATGGTAAACTATATGCTCTCAAGTTCCAAACTCTCAAAAAACTTATGAAGTGAAGCACTCTTATTTACATCTCACATTCTAAATAAAGTTGCTCATAAACAATTAGACAAAACTCCGTATGAATTATAAAAAGGGAGGAAACCCAATTTAAATTATTTAAGAATGAGGGGGTGGTGGGAAAAAGTGAAAATTTTAGAAATCAAAAGAAAGAATCTAGGACCTAAAACTATTGATGGAGTTCATGTGGGTTATTCCCAATTTAGTGTCACCTACAAGATTTTTATAATAAAATCTGAAATTACTGATATAATTGTCAACACTGTCATAGAATCGAGAGATGTTGTATTTTTTAAGGATATTTTACCTTTGAACAATAAGGTGAATATCTTTCGATTGCACTCCAATTTCGATAGAGTAAGAGTAAAAAGATATGATCAATTAGGAAGGTCCTAGAAGAAGCAAATGAGCAAGAGTGGAGAAAAATTTCGGAAACAATTTCCATGCCTATATTGGGAGTGGAACGCCATCAATTGCTATTTGCCTTGAATCGATTTTCACATTTAAAACTCTTTCTTATTTCTTTTTGTTGTTAACTGTTGAGTCTCTATTATTTCTTCATGTGTTCTTCTTTATATTTTCGAGTAAAAGTCCAACAAACCTTTCTCAATCAGAGATGAGCCATTAATTTTTTGTAATTTTATTTATAAGGGTTTTTTTATATGGTCCATTGCGTAACTTAAGTATCCATTTCATAAAATTTTAACATGTGAAACCATCATGAGTTTACGACATTCTCTATACATATGAAATTGTATCAATATTTTTCATAGTGTCTCAACTTATGGTCTCTTTCTTGTTGTGTTGCACCCTGGTGTTATGCTGTCACTCTGGAAAGAAAGTATGAGGTTGGGCCTGAAATGATTTTTCAAATGATGATTTTTTCTAGCTCACTTTCATAGGTTTTAAGTAAAGGAAATTGTGTTGTTGGTTATGTTGATTTATGGTGCTTCATCTTTGGAATAGAGATGTTGGAAATTCATGGAATCCGAATAATCGAAATATCTATTTTTTGCTAGTTTTATGTACGGTTAGGAGCTAATTTTTTGATGCAACTCTTGGTTGTTTGGCTTTTTCTATTTTGCACTTTAACCAATAGGTGGATTCTATTGAGTTTGATTCCAAAGTAAGTTTTAGTTTGATGGGCCTGTTGTTCATAGGTTCTCTTTTTGAGATATTTTTAGAATGATTCATAGTTTTTTTGTGCAACAAAAATTTTGTAATTGTATAGGGATTTTGCCCATACTAGGTTTTGTATGTTACTAAAGTCTTTTGTCAATCAAGTTAAAGACTTGTCATGGTACTGCCAGTAACGGAGGAATAAAATACTTTTTCAAAAAAAAATGATAATGAGTCCTACCCATCTCTTAAGGCTCTATTTAGTTGTTAATTTTTGTACTTGCTTTTTTCTAATTGTTTGTTACTTGCTAATAAAGTGAAGCGAATTCTTAATTAATTAAAAATTAAAAATGGACTAAAATAGTAAAGTGTTATACCATTTCTAACATAACTATTCTTATACAAAAGTAATAACATGCATTTCATTCTCCAAATAACTTTAACATTTAAACTTTGGGTTTTTCAAAAAATTGGTATCTAGTTCCTACTTAGTCTACCTCAAGGATTTCAATATCTATGTTAACGACTAAATACCAACAAAACATGCATGTATACAAATATATCAGTTCAGCTGTCTAATTATCCTTGGTTATAGTCTTTTGAAGAGATGGAATTCGATGCATATCCAATCCCAATGAGCTCCATGAATCAACTTACAATGCCACCAAGGCTGCCTGCAAAACTTTCCACGCCATAACACTCTTTTTGGATGCAATAAGCTCACATCACACCTACTTCATAGCCTAGTCGGCTTTTTCCCGAACCTCTTTAAGGACTTAGCCAAAGGCGATGTGGTGTCTCTCTATTTCTAAGGCTAATTGTGGTAACTACTTGGATTATTGAGTGCATATTGTCGTTGGCAAGGAATGTTAGGGTTTATAGGAAGGAAATTATCATGGTTTTGAAAGAATAAATTATTTGGGTCTACTAGAGTGGTGAATTTGTTTAAATTGGGGTTGTTAGGGTTTGGATGAATTGTAGAACATTGGGGTCTTTGAGGGGAAAATTGGGATTTAGAGATTGGAATGGTGGCTTAGGTGGAGGAAGGTCGCTTGAGGCGGAATGGACAGTGATCGTGGAGGTAATCACTCATCTTTAAGGGAAAAAATGAAGTAAATCAGGCTTTATTTGAATTTTTCACATTTTCCTTTTGGTATAATGTTATTGAATAATTTATTTTTATTCTTATCTCGTTAAATCGATCCTTTAAAATCTTAGTATAAGGATAATTGAAGAAAATTTAAAAGACAAGCCAAATTTAATATATAACACTAGTGTGCTACTCTTGCAATACACTCAAGGTAGCTAATTTTTTTTGTAAGAATGTGAGTAAAATACTTAGAGAATTTTTTTTTTAAATGCACTAACAAAGAGAAAATAATAAGCAAGAACCTTCTGAAATGGGTGAAAGGAATGAAAAATATAAAAATGCATACATATTTTTTGCAAATCCAAAAACAACCTTGGAAAAAAAAAAAGAGAAGTTATTTCAAAAGACAAAAATGGGGTGAAAATTCTAAAAAATTCCACCAGACTTGATGCTTTTTCAGTTGCAGGCGGCTAAGTTGTAAGAATTCCTCTCAAATATTAATTTAGCCCAAATCCAAGAATGCCGGTTTGAATAAAGATTTGTTTAGTGTTTTGATCTTAATTGCAAAATCCCAAAACAATTCTATACCTCTAACATTATTGGGTGATGGGCGTAGCCTTTATAATTTATATATAATTCTTAATCTCTAATTTTGCTCCAACTAGTACATGTTTGACTTTGTTTCTATGCCTTTTTCATTTCCAAGAATTGAAACTTCACAAAGGGATTTCGATAAAAAAAATTTTGTCTTAAAAAGATATTTGCATTTAATTTCATATTTAGTAAAAATTGTCTAGTATTTTTGAGTATTTGACTTAATGATTAATAAATAATCTTCTATATGAAACGAACTTAATTAATTCTTTTGTTCTAATCTTCTCTGCAAGAGATGTCACTTAATTAATGGATTTTGAAATATAAAATTTGAGGAAAAAATGTTAGGGAAAAAGGCCTACCTCTTATGACATATCACGAATTGTAAAGTCGGGAATGCAATTATTCTGATTTTTATTCACCAGACTTTATGTTTGGTTTGGGGGTTGGACAACCAGAATTAGACAAACAGACAAAGAGAATTGCTTCCCAAGAAATAAGAGAATTTTCACCTCTTGATAATCACAAATTGTATTCCTATATCTTCAGCAGTGAACACTTTCGATACCAATATTCACATCTATAATACAAGCATCAATAAATAGCACCTACAACTCCACATCCATTCACATTTTCCTACAACAATAGAATGGCCAAAGAAAAAACTCTTAATTAAGCCTAAACCTTCAAATGCCCAAAGGAAGCCTAAATCCAAGCAAGCAAGAGCCCACACACCTAATCAAATGAAATAAAAAGAAAGAAAATTTAAAAACTTACATGAAAGGCTTCTAGTTTTTGTATAAAAACAATAACATTATAAAAATAAAAATAATAAAGAATCAAAATAATAAAAGCTTGAATAAATAGAAAATCATGAAATTAAGAAATAAAATAAGGACGATATTTATTATACTTGGAAACTACCTTAAACCTATAAAAATCAAGATTGTATAACAAAATAAAGCAAATTAACCCAAAATCCACATCAACTTATAAAATAGAAAAATTTATGTATAAAAAAATCAATAATAATGGGTAATTACCATGAAGATAAGAGAAGTTTTCTTCTTTATTTGTATGGCAATTTTTCTAAAAAAAAGATAAAATTGTAAATGTAATTATTAAAGAAAAAAAAAACAATAAGAGAAAGAGTAACAAAATATTAAAAGAGAGAAAACTCAACAAAAAATTCAAATCTCACAATAAGTAAAAATGCAACTAGATCATTGTCCACAATAGAAAAATATAATCACACAGATAATCAAATGAGATAAAAAGAAAAAAAATTGAGAAATTTACACGAAAGGCTTTTGGTTTTAGTAGAGAAGCAATAACATTATAAAAATAAAAATAATAAAGTGACAGGTTGTTTGTTTTTCCATTTTTGTGATAGACTTCAAAGAGAAAAGAGGAAAGAGAAAGAAAAAGGAAGAGCTAGGCAAGGAACAGAGGAGCGGATAGGGAGGAGAAGAATCAACTATTTACATGGAGAAGTAACATTTTTCAAAAAGATAGACCAAGCCAAGTTACAAGGCTAATGTCGTCATTACCATTGCCATTGCCATTACAAGGCTAATATTCAACATGACAAAATGTGATCACCATTTGTGATCTTAACATTTTTAATGCAAAGACTCGTCATTAGGCAGCTTCAAACCTTCACCATACTAGGAAAAATACTACCACACCTAACTTAACCACATTTAGTTCAACTTAATTTAATATCTTTTAATATTTAGTTTTCATAGAAAATTAGATGGTCTTGTTCAATTTCTAAGCAACATGGTTTAGAAATAAACTTGACGACAAGAACTAAAATGTAGTAAGCAGTGATGTACAAGAAAGCATGTCTAATCTTGATTCATTTTAGTTGAAAATATCAAATGATAGATATAAAAAGAAGTTTCTCCAAGAAAATCAAGTCAAAATATGATACAAATAAGACAACCACACAAAATAGAATATACAAATAACTATCTCAAAGGTCCAAGACAAACTAAACTTGACAAAAGAAGAAAAAAAGCAAACAATACTTTGTGATTTATTACATTTGATGAGTTCTTCATTGTTTTCTGCTCCTCAAGACCATAACTCCAGAAATTTATTAGACCACTAAGGAAATGTCCTGAGACATTTTCCAGCATCCTTCCTCTCTTTCAATGTTGATTTCCAAATACATGTAGCTATCATCAAACTGATTGACTTGTCCATGTACTAGTCTCTGCCCAAAGAAGAAGAAGATATGCATCAGTGCAAAAAAGTTATTAGTGCTTCTATATTTGCTCCCAAATATGTTGTGTTTCCTGTATATGTAATGAAGACTATGAAGAATTAAAGATTACTGGGTAATTTTAAGCAACGAAACTTTCTAGTTGGCATACTAGATGAATTGACATTGTAAACCACAATGTTGAATTCTTTATTAATGCATAAAGTTGTTTTTCTTTTCTTCTATAACACATGAATTCTTGGAAATTCAATTCATTGTATGACACCCTCACATAATTATGCAGCATTAGCCCTAATACTATATTTGGTGTATAGCATAAATGTACTAATTATTTTGAATAAAGAGCATTATCGCATTCTCCTATGTGATTCTCCTACTCAATTCATGTCATTCTTGCATTCTTCAAGATTTAATATTTGACAAAAAAGATAAGAATTAAAATTAATTCCTAAAAGTACTATAACCTTATTTATAGCATTTAAGGACTTATCTCAAGACCTCTTAACCTTTAGTAACTCCTTTCTAAGTTAGAAGATTGTGCATCATGAAAGGAATTGTTTCCTTGCTCTTGTCCTTGAAAATTCTATGTCTATACCATATCATTTCATTGAAAGTATTGCATATTACTTGTTCAATAGAAATTTTGAAAATTTTAGTCTTCATCTCAATTATGAATAGTATTAAAGATAATTTAAACCTTTAAAATTAGTAAAAGAGAACAAAAAGGTAGAAGCCAGAAACATATTCGTAAGATACCTTATTATATCAAACAATTAGCATGTTATCTCACCTTTGAAGACAATAATAATATAAGAGAGAAAAATACCACATACCTTTTGTTCGCAGTTTTTACCGAAATAATAAAGTAGGATGTATAATGGATTCATCCTCCCACTCTAGGTCTTTCCACCAATCTACACGTTTGAAAGAAGGTAAAAAAGCATTTCAAGTGACTTCATCGTTCTATTGAATCTCTTCCCACCACTCTTGATATCCTTCAATGCTAATTTGATTCCCACTGTCAAAGTTGAGTGGAAGCTTTGTCAACTTGGAGCAATTGAATACTTTGATTTGTCTCAAACATGGGAAGGGGAGTGCATCCTGACATATGCTCTTCAATTTTGGTAGATCTCGTAAATCAAGCTTTGCTAGTTTAGCAAATGGGCTTGGATTCGGAATTCTAGCTACGTTTGTGACTTGATCACTTATTATTTCTTCCATTCTTGAGCAAGATATTACAACAAGCTTCGTTAGGGTTGGAACAAAAACAAGCCACGTCGCGTTCTTCAACTTGTTGCATCCGCCTAGGGAAACCTCGCTCAGTAAATGAAAACAAGGAGTAATACTATTACTATTAGTTGGAAAGAATGAAGAGGTTTTCATCATTCTTCCTTCCCCAGATTCCTTTTCCATCTTCCTTATTACCATCTCTTCCAAGCTTTCACATTTTCTAACAACTAGGCTCTCCAAACGCTCCATATTTGCTAAACATGAAACATTGAATGCCTTTGTCTTCTGAAAATCTGGGAGCAAAAGTTGCTCAATGCATCCTCGTAAGTTGTGAAAGCTTAAAAGGCTATCTAAAGCAAACACACTTTTTATTTCTATGCCCAACACATCCAAATGTTCCAAGCATTTCAACTCCTTTATTAGATCTTCATTACCACCGTTCAAGACATTGTCTTCATCCATTTCATCTTTATATAAACTTAGTACAGACATTCTGAACATTTGCAACTTGGAAAATCTACATATCAATTGTCTGGGGATTTTTCGGAGAAATATTGTCTCTACCAAGTTTAAAATTTTTAATTTTGACAACTTATTCAACTCAATTGGCAACTCTCTTACACTTGTAAATGATAGATTGAGATACTCCGATGAAACTAGTTCTGAAAATCCCTTGGGCAACTCACAAAAATGCATGTTAAAATACAAGTTTAAAACTCTCAGATTACGCATAAATTGGAAGAAACCATTACTAATCACCCTTAAATTGTTACCATTGAGAAATAATGTTTGAAGATTAGGACATCTAGGTGTTCCTCTTAGACCTTCAATTCCACTATATGCCAAAGACATTCTTAGACCTTCCCAATTTTCAAAATCAAGTGTCTTATTTGATCCTACCCTTGCTTGTACAAAAAATTTCTTCTCAGGTGCTTCACACTCTCGTGCTATCCACAAAGCCATGTCACGAATCACATCATGCATCTTTACGTATTCTGCAAAATATTCACTTCTTCATAATAAACAAGCATCGACAAGAGAATTGACAATGTTGTACCCTTGCATTCGAGCTCCACTTATGTTACCAAATTCACTTAAAAATCCCTCACAAAACCAACATTCTATTAGCATATTAACACTAATGAAAAAATCTTCAGGATACAAACTACAGCACAGAAGGCAAGACCTCATTGTGTCAGTAGGCAAGCTATCATAACTAAATTTTAAAAGAGAGTACACCTGTTGATCCATTCTTGCCAATTTATGCGAAAACTTTTTCAAGACCTCAATTGCATATTTCCAATTGTGGGGCATCTTCTTGCAAGCCATGGCTCGGCCTATTATAATTAGTGCAAGAGGTAGTCCTCCACACTTTACAGCTACTTGTTTAGCTAGCCCTCGAGTATCTGGATGGCTGTCAAGGGTTACTTCTCCAACCTTCTTTTCAAACAATTCCCAAGCTTCATCTTTTCTTAAACACTTTACTTCGATTTTCTCCTGAGCTTCCATTTTTCCACATACCTCTAAGAAGCGAGTTGTAAAAATTAATTTAGAAACATTATCCTGATTCAGTACAGGTATTCCAACTTTGATCAAATCCACCCGCTCCCACACATCAGTTTTTGCGCTCTGTGTTGACTTAGACTTTACCAACCATTAGCAGTAGGATTGTTTATTAACTGAACTGGTGATTGATTGGTACTAAAATAATTTAGATTAAGTTATTAATGGACGCATTGCTTTCAATCAAGTGAAAGAATAATAATGCACTATTTTCTAGTAATTTTCTTACGTCTTCAACCTCATAATTTGGTTGATGGACTCTTTCTTACCTTACCTAATCATAATAATTTGTTATATTTAACCATTAAAATATTCCATCTATAACGTCATTATAAAATATTTAGACCAAGTGACAAGGTTAATAGAATTACCATTATCATAAAACTATACAACAGCTAGAAAGCAATTTACATTAAACTAGTCCTGGTAAGCGATCGAGTCCAATGACAGAACATTAAGAAACAAAATTTCAAACCAAGGGCAGAATGCGGTGTGGAAGCCATTACCTTTTAACGTGTGCTTACTCTATCCTTGTCCAAGTAATGCACAGCATTTTGTTGTTTCTGTCGATGATAACCTATATGCAGAGCAATTAGTTCCACTTGTCAGCAAGCAACATGAACTGAAGAAGATTTAAAAATTTAGAAAAGAGATAACAAGAAGCAGAAACAAACCATGTGTCATCCAAAGTCTAAAACATGACATGGCTCAATTGTTGGAGGCCAGCTTGAGAATGAGGAAACAGTCTCATTGGGTAGTTGGGATATTTTCATACTCATCTGAGCTTGAAGATTTCATCTTTTTGTTTTATTTTTCCTTTTTTTCATTATAAATAGAACATTTCATCTTTCCAATATTGGAGTGAAGTTGAAAATTTGTGCTGTGGAATTTGTTAATATCTTTTTTTTATTTTGATGGTAAGTTTTTAATAAAATTTTGCCATTTTGTTTCATTATAAATTAAACATTTATCTTTCTAATTTGGTGTTGTATAGGAATTACAGCTGTATCTAAACTTAGGAGTGGCAACTGTGGTTCATTGCTGTAGACATTGATCATTGAAGTTTATCTCCTTTAGGAACAAGGATGAACTTGTTTAGGTGCTAAATCCATATTTGGATTTCCCCATAAAAGCAGAGATAATTTCTATTCCATACCAAATCATTACATGTATGTGACAGGTTTTGGCAAATCATTAATTTCTATTTATGGTGTTGTTGAAACGTCACAGGTCCCAAGGAGTTTTCTTGTATTGGACTTGATGCACGTTCTTCAGTTCCAGACTTATAGTCTTAGATATCTAATTCTACAACTAGTGTCTATTCCCTTCCCATACCAAGTGTAAGGTATCAAGGTTTATGCTTGCAATTGCATGCTATATAATCTTCTGTTTCTAGTAAATTGGTTGTGGAAATGGCAGCTATGTATGTTGCCAGTTGGTCAACAACAAGAAAAGAATGACTTGTATTAATCGCACACCAATTATATCTCCTTGTCAATTAAAAACGTGTTGATAGAATAAAGTTGGTACGTATTTTTTTCAATGGATGCTTCATCAACTTGTCTGAGTTTTGAATTATGGAGTTATCAAGTATTAATTGTTATATTTATTATTTAAGCATAGTTATCAAGTATCATTTTCACCCCAAAAACTTGAGCTAAACATGATTGATGTTTTGGAGACAAAGCTATCAACTTTGATATTCAACATAATTGCACCTTTGATATTTAACATAATGGGGAGTCACGCAACTTGCATGATGTTTACCAAAACTGGTAATGAAATGAAAATCACACAATTTACATTATTGTTGTTTGTCACACTAACCAACTCATTTCTTTCTTACTCATTTACTGTGAATCAACTGCCAGCTCATTATATTAGATGCAAAAAAAAAAAAAAAAACTGCCAGCTCATGCAAAAACAATTTATTTCTATTATATATATAACTATCCTTCCTCTTGGTAATTTGATAGCAACTGGTTAGAGATTTTTTATTCATCCATTCACTTTATTTTTCACACCATGGCTTCCAATGCTGCTACTGAAAATGTTGAGCGTAATGACTATGATTCCTTTTGCAACATTTGCAGTAGACAATGCAAGTCTTTGAAGAATGTTATAAGTCACCAAGAGCAATCTCATGATAAAAATGTTATCAAATTCAAATGTGACATTTGCAAGCGTGGTTTTCCAACAAAAGTAGCAAGGAAGGAGCATCGTGACAATGGTCACTAAGATTTTATCTTAATATGTCCACCCATCTACTCTATTTATAAGATATTATATTGGTATTTATAGTTTTAATTGTCATTTAGTTGTTTCGAAAAATTTTAAATGGTATTTATAATTTTAGTTGCCATTTAATTGTTTTGAAGAACTTTTAGTGTTATTTCATAATACTTTTATATTCTTAATTTATGTAAAACTTAATGGTGGGAATCATATTTTATTACATGAGTATTTATAGTTCTTTTATAATATTATGCTATTTTATGCTTTATTATTTTAATTGTGAAATCATATAAATAGAAATGTTTGTTCTATTTCATATATTTAAATCACAGAAAAAGTCCATTAATATTAGTAGCAGTACTTGCTTCCTATCAAGTTAGAGAAAAGCTTAAAAAAGTAGATCAAGGGTGCCCATTTGTAGTGAACATTAACAGCAGGACAAGTCCTAATCTATGCTTTTATTGTTTTTTGATGCTAAATAATGGATTCCTAGAGAGGAACCAAGTAACAAAAGCAAAGCAAAATAAGTAATAGCACAGAATATCCACCCGGGCAGGCTGTTTTGATCCACTATTACCCCAAAAGGCATAAGAGGGCAAATGTGGATCCACCATGAGAACATCATCACCATGGCCTTCATATCTATTCACAACTTCAACTGTTGCTAAAGATAACACTGAGCCAAGAGCATAACTGCTGAGCAAGGCATCATTATGTTTCCAACTAGCACAACAAGTTGTTAATATACCAGTATTACTTCTTAATCAGCACAGAATTCACCGTCTTATTGCAATTTATTCAAAACAAAAAGCATCACACCCTTATATATAATTTGGTGCAATTGATTATAAGTTACATAATTCCTAAGATTGAGAAAAAGTAGACATCATTTAATTGTAGCAAACATATCATATATATTATCAATCAGCATGGTCTATCTACTAATCCTGTGATTCAGTGTAACCACGCATCCACTGCATGCCCAAGTAATCCACACAATTATGCTTTCCCTTCCCTTCGAATAGGTGCAAAAGCTAACACTTAATCGCAAATTCACCCCTCGACCTTCTTTTTAACTGTGATGAAATTGCTTATCAATTAGCAAGTCTCAACCCACCCAAACCCCTTAACACTGATGTGTAGTGTCCTATCACCCTGGAAGGGCTTTTTCCTAACAGTGATTACTTCACACAATTGTCAAACAGATGAGAATTAGTTCTAAGTATCTTTCTAATCTGTTGAAAGTCCACATTAATTAGATTTAATATGCCCTGAATCAGCGACCCAAAATTACAAAACAGAAGAAAACGATTTGTCAGGAATTGAGCATAATTGAACAGAATATTAAGATCACTATAATATGAAAAGTTAAAGATATAACTAAACAAATCGATAAAGAGGAAATCCCTCTTTAAATTGTATATACACTATAACAAGGAATCACATAGGATAACCAATAGGAAACCAAATAATTTGAACAGCCCGAAACAGGAATTGAGCATAATAGAACAGAATATTGAAATCAATACAATATGAAAAAGTTAAAGATATAAGTAAACAAATCAATAATGAGGAAATCCCTCTTTAAGTTGCATATATACTTAAAACAAGGAATCACATAGGGTAACTAATAGGAAACCGAATAATTTAAACAGCCAGACAGAGTGTACTATCCTATAATTTCAATTTTACAAAGTTTATTTGAAAAGATAGCAACCGAAAATGTCTAGTTACATATGGATAACATATAGACAAGACTATCCTTTCCTTATTCTTGAAAAAACACATTTATTGACCTTTTATGCCTATTGAAAACACATCTCATACAATTAAAAAAAATGGGGCCACTTAATTGAGGCATGCCTTTTTACTTTTTATGGTACAAGGAAGACTATTACAGCTCAAATCTAAGATTCTACCAACCCCATCCCACCCTTACCGCTTGAGCGTTTTTGTGCCTACTACCTTTCAAGGTGCACACCCTAGGCACTCAAGGTGAGTGTCTCAATAAAGGTGCCTCAACTGAAGGGGTCAAAGGAGCCTTTACTAAATTCTGCCCCAACTTAGCACTAATGCCTCAACTGTACTGAAAAACATTTTTCCCCGAAAAAGGTAAAAACAGGATTATGCTTTAATACACTGTTGAAAGGAAACAATGTTATCTCATTTGCTCATGCTCTTCAAGTTACTAACTGCTCAAAAGAAGATATGAAAGGATTCAAGGAGCATTTACTAGATTCTGCTGCAATTTAGCACTTAGGTAGACTTACAGCAACATTTAGTAATCTAATAAAAGGAGACAAAGAAGAATTGACTTCATTTTCTTCTTCTTCTGAGCTGTTGACGTATAAAAGAAGAGCACTCTTTGCAGAACCTATGCATAAAAGAAAAGTCCATGAAATGCACCTCATATTACAGTGAGATTAAAAGAAAAACCCTCAATGTCCAGCCTCATGCCGATAACATTCAGGAAAGAAATAAGTACTCAAGAGAAATAAAAATGCAACTGATCCCTCAAACATGTACCACCTAAAATTAAAAAGATTGGAAACTAAACTAGGAATCCAGTGCAAGTGTCAGATCTGAGTCTGTAACTTGTCCATTGTCTATGTAGATCAAAATTATTTGCAGGTGTCAATGCAAATATGTATCTCTCTCTCTCTCTCTCTTCTACTATCTAAGACTGCATGTGCAAGTGTTCGGATAAAAAAAAATTAATGCAACTACGAAGTTGATAAAGCTTCTGCTCCTCCCTCTCCCCCTCCTCCACTCTCTCCCTCTCTCCCTCTATGCACAGTCATATACACAGCTAAGCTTTTCTACAAAGACTGATTAAATTAAAATTCCAAAACTTACCCCCAATCAGTAAGTATTATACCAAAAAATCAGATCATTTGACATATTGTTGAAATCTTAATATCCTGCACGCATAGAGGTGTCAAAGAAAAAGTAGTGAGGAAATGCAAATATGAAGTAGATAAAACTATAATATATAATGATACTCATGTTTACAATTAGCTGTTTGGATTGATTGTATTCCCTTATCAGGGAATAAAACTTGCTTCCAAGATAAATAAAGGCCACCAGGAAAAATCCCAAATTAAAAATGCGAGGAGAGAGAATATGTGATGCAATAAAAAGAGAAATAAATTGAACTTCTCAATTCACGGGAAAAGAAACAAACTGGAATACTCTGACAATAACCACTGATTCGAGGGGCTATCTACATCAACTTCCTCTCCAGGTGAAGGAAGAACAGAATCACTATGTCCTTGAAGGAAGAAAGCATGTGTTTGTAAAAATTATTAAAGGGTGTTGTTGGAAGTTAGATAATGAGCCTTTGACTTTTGATTGTGGAGAATATATTTGGGACATTCAAAAAATAGTGATGAGGACCCTTATTATGGGATAAAGGAGTATTAAATTTTTCTGAACTGCTGCTACTAAATGGTGAAGTGTTAACTGCATCTGATTAAGCTTTGTGTTGCTTTAGGTTGAAAATGCTGATGATAATGTCTACTCTGAAACTGTGGAACCAACTCTAACATCTATTCTTCAAGAGCCGGGTATAATTCTTTTTAATAATGAACAAGGCTTTTCTGCTCAGAACATCGGAGCTCTTTGTGATTTTGGAAGCTCGACCAAAAAAGTATCTGCTGGATATATGGGGAAGAAAGGCATTGGCTTCAAATCTGTGTTTCAGGCATGCTGAAAGCAACAGTTTCATCTATATATATTTCAGTTTTTTAATTTATATTCTCTCTCACTGATTTGCTCTGTTCAAGCAATGTCATCTGTTACCATGTTTTCATGTCTTGAGTAGAAGATATCTGAAAGTGTATGAATAAGACTTAAATGGTCCATTGAGTGACAGTTGGGGGAAGCGGTTAGATAATTAAACAAGACAAATATTGTGGCTCCTATCCTTTTGTTCAAGTTAATATTTAGCAGCTAGCTTCCTTGAACTGGAAAACATTATACTAATTTTAATTAAGCTTGTCCATTTTCTCTTTCATATCCAAAAGTAGAATGGAATTTTCTTGACTGCCAAAACATCAGTTATTCTATTCTTGAGAATCCAAAAGTGGTCACTAGATTGTTAGTCAATGGTTATGGACAGAATGATTTTCTTCCTGCATTAAGGTTGAATATACCATTTCCTGCATTGTTTGCTGCAAGAATCTCAATTGAGAGGTACTTACTGGGTGTTTTCTGTTAATGACTGGTTTCTATGGGCTTATTTTTTTGGGCATTTTGCAGGTTACAGATGCTCCTGAGGTTCATTCCAATGGGTTTCATGTCAAGTGTGATATAAGTGATGGTTGGATAGGTTTTGTTTTGCCAACTCTAGTACCTTCTTGTAATGTTGACTCTTTTGAAATGCTGTTGAGTGGAGACAATAATCAACTGGATAATAAATGTTGGAACACATGCTTTGTACCAGAAACATCTAAAGGAAATGATGTTTGACCTTGTTTTCAACTCAGACCTACCAGTTTTCATCCCTAATCCCTCAGAGGACAGAAAGATGTTACTGATATCAGTGGAACAAAATGCAGCATAATTCTGTATCCACTCCACTATGACAAGTAGCAAGCCTGCTTCATGTAGCATAACACAGTCCCAGTTCGTTGCATTCACTCAAAAAATAGCAGAAGGGAAATAATAACTACTGGCACAGTCCATGAAGCAATATATCAGCTCCACAACCACTAAAAGGCCAACTCCTTTACTGTTGAGGCCTAAGAGTTATAAATAAGTGATACTATACTAATGAAGTTTTACCATGTCATAATAATCAACAATGTGCCTTTGAACCAACAGATTAGATATCAGAGGTTGTAATTTATGAGCAGTGTTCACTGATTTGGGACAAAATCATGATACATCCCCGTAAAACAAATCTAAAATCAAAATAAGCCATGCTTTCTGAAAAAGTTTTATGCAGCTCTTAAGGCATTGGTTCTATCAGTGCATGAGACTTTTCCTACTAAGAGTTAGTAGGAAGATAAGCAATACATACGTCAAGCTTCAAATATGCATGCCAAGCTTTTCCTTGCACGTGAAAGCTTGCTTGTCAGCAACAAAATCCAAAATTCATCAATAATAATTTTTTTATTTTCATGACAGTCCATATATTCATGAAGTGAGCAATTAGACCCTCACTTGTTATTTTAAACACTTCCATATAATCAGAGTTCAGTAGGAAGTACCGCAAGACAAGTGGATGATGGAGCAAAGGGCCAAGCCCCAGCATTTTAAACGTCTTAACACCCTCATTATCACATATTGCCATGTCTAACTCGTACAACGTAGTAATTTTCCATACTCCCACAAAACATTGAATAAACGCATTTACCTAAACAATATAAAGTAGAAAGGAAGAAATTAGTAAAAAAAAAAAAGAGGGATTGAAGGAAATAATCATTATGTTTCAAACAATAATTTGGTCTCCAATTGCAGCGGGGTAGAAATTTTCAATTTTGTCTGCTACATGTGAAAAGCTGTTTTCAATGTGGATAGAGAGATATGCCCTGCCCATTCCCTTCTCCCCCAAAGGAAAACTATCAACCTTTTTGTCATCAAAGTTTATAATTCCATATAACTCCATATTTTTGCTGCAATAGATATCTTCAACTCTCAAAAGTCAAAAAATAAAAAAATTTAAATTAAATAATAAATCCTACTCGTCCCTTAAGGCTCTGTTTAGTTGTTGCTTTTGCTACTTGCTTTTCTGTAATTGCTTGTTACTAGCTATTAAAGTAAATCAAATTCTTTCTTAAAATTAAAAGTTGACTAAAATAGTAAAACTTTGTAACATTCCTAACATAAATATTCTTATATAGAAGGAAAACCACGCATTTCATTCTCCAAATAATTTTAACATTTTCACTTTGGGTTCTTCAAAAAATTGGCAGCCAGTTCCTCCTTAGTCCACCTCAAGGATTTCAATATCCATATTAACCACTAAATCGCAACAAAACATGCTTATATACCAACATATCATTTCAGTTGTCTAATTACCCTTCCTCAATGGTTATGGCCTTTTGAAGAGACGGAGTCCGGTGCATATCCAATCCCAACGAGATCCAAGAATCAGCTTGCAGCGCCACCAGGACTGCTGGTGGGGCGCTGCCTGAGAAACTTTCCAAGCCGTAAGACTCTTTCTGGACGCAATAAGCTCTCGCCACGCCTGCTTCACGGCCTGGTCGGCTCTTTCCCGAACCTCCTTCGGGACTAGGCCAGAGGCGGTGTGGTGTCTCTCTGCTTCTAAGGCTGACTGTGGCAGCTGCTTGGATTATTGAGTACCTGTTGTGGTTGGATTTGGGTTGTTAAGGCTAGGATGAATTGCAGAACGTTGGGGTCTTGGAGGGCAAAATTAGGATTTAGAGATTGGAATGGTGGCTTAGGTGGAGGACGGCCGCGCGAAGTGGAATGGACAGTGGCCGTGGAGGGAAAGAAGGAAGTAAGAGAGGCTTTATTTGAATTTTTCCCATTTTCCTTTTTTATTATGCTACCGAATAATTTATTTTTATTTTTACTTTTAATCCTAGTATCATAGTATAATGATAATTGAGGAAAATTTAAAAGAAAAGCCAAATTTTATATATAAAATTAAAATATTACATGACTCCAGAGAGCTTCAAATACCAAAACTAAGATAAATTTAAACTGACTTTAATTTAAAATCAATTGATGGTAGGATCCAAGTATAAGGGGGTAGATTTTTATGTGAAGGTTTGAATTGATAATGTTCTGCAAGAGTTTCATCTTTTATATTGAAAATACCAACATCTCGAGGACCATATGGCTGATATGCAAACATTTCGAACAAATCATCTATGAAATATATAGAATTAGGCTGTTCTGCTTCAGGAAAATCTAAAATTGAGATGGCTAAGGTTCTGTTATCTCCCACAAATATTATATCTCCGTCTATGTTCTTCACCTCCTTTTGCTCTAACAATTCACCACTTTGATCATCCAAAATCAACTTGAAAATTTTAAATTTCTTAGTCAAATAATTATCATCCTCGTCGAAATCCAAATCTCTTTTTATAGAGAATAAATTTCCCTTGGATGATTCAACAAGATATGCTTTATATGAATAGTTATCTGAATTTTGGTGTCTTTTGTCTGCAGGCACGAGTATCTTCAACTTTGGTGGTTTTGTAGTGTCATCGAGACTGCTATCATTAACATCAAAAGAAACTATCATATTCCAATTTCCGATGGCATAAACCAAACTTCTATAAAAAATAACATCAGTGAAAAGTGTGAAATCCTTATCAAGATATATCCAATCTCTTTGCCCAGGTTTGTAGAAAGCTAATCTGGAATGCGTGCCATGAATAACAATTACCACATAACTATCTGGATACGATACTGGGTCAACTGATAAGATAACTTTCTGAATATCATACTGGTAGCTCGATGTCTTGACAACTTTAATTTTAGGAAGATCAATTGTGATCCCATCCTTAAAAGGGTGTAGGAGAGTGATAACCATATTCTCATCCACCATGGCCAACCAATCATAACAAGAACCACAAAATCTCGTACCATAAGATTTTGGTAACTCAATGTTGCAAATTTTTGCTTTGGCTTGTAAACTGTATAATTTTCGATTTTTGTTGCTCTTTTTGGTTGGAATCACCAGCATGGGAACTAGATTAAGCGCTGATCGCCTTCTTGAGTCAAGAAAATCATTAAAAACTGAATACCAATTCTTGCAAACTGCACCAAACTGAACCAGCGTACCAGAAGCTTTTAATTTGTCAAGAATCAAAAAGAAACAAAGTGTTGGAAGATTTTTCCAATCTGCTTCAGCATTCTCCATGTTTTCTTAGATCAATAGTCTAAAAATATGAACTTTTTTATTAATGAAACAATATGCAAAAGTAAAATATTATGAAAAACCACAAAAGATATAGAAAAGAGAATTACCTGGCTTTCTGCGGGGTATGTTGTGCTCTTTCTTAAGTTACACTTAAATGAATAGAAATTAAGTTTTTATATTGTTTGACATCATAAGTCCAATTCAAATTAGGAATATATTTAAAGTGTTATAAAACAACTGGAAAAAGTAAAAAAAAAATCCAATTGAAATTAGGAATAGAATTCAAATATTATAATACAACTGAAAAACAAATAAACATCAACTTTTAGTTGAATTCCTACTACCATAAAAACTCAGTATTTTTATCCCTTAATAAACTTTGTAAAGTGAAAACTTGAAAAAAGCGAATCAAATAATTTAATTGTAATACAGAATCAAGAAAGTTATCTACCTCAAGAAAGCACAGAATCACAATGTCCTTGAAGGAAGAAAAGCGAATACAGGCATACATGGAAATATACTATAACAGAATATTGAAACCAATAGGCAACCAAATAATTTAATATTAAGTCTTTTTTAGAAAGTTTGGATTTATTCTGCTGAGGGGGAGATCTGATAATATTACCCGAAATCTGATGACATAATCTTCCTGTTTGTCAATATAATAGGTATTAATCTTATTGAGCTCCCTGTCTAATGAACCCGTGCCTTGTGCTGGTGAATTCCCCGCATTGCTTCCACCCTCTGACAATTTTCTATCGCCTGATCTTGACCCTTTCTTTCCATTACAATGGGGATTTATCAGTTTCACTTGCTTCTTCAACGCCTTGTAAGACATAAACTTGCGTTCCCATCCAGGCAAGCTTTTTGCTACCTCAGACGGATGCCTTTTTCCAAGCTTCATCTCTTCTTCCTGTCAGAGTTTCAATGATTGGTGGAGGTTGAAGCAGCAAGAAGTACATATGAATACTACATTGCAAGCAATTCTTTAGAACCCCAGGCAAATTATTCGCATCACCGCAATGCTCTTGAAGGCTGGAACCATGAAGATTACAACAAGGTAGATTCCAGTATATTCCTGATGGCATTTCCAAACTTTTATATTCCAGGATGCTTCTGTAGAATTTGGATGTTCAATCAAAAAGTCCACATCACTTCTTCCTCAAACAAATGGATAGGCCATGAGATCCTAGTTAAATCCCAAACGCTTTCCGTTGTCTTACTCTGAGAATGCAGATAAAATCCAAGAATGGCATGTTTGCATTATCCTGGTTGACTGGTTTCAGATTTTTGCCAATATGAACAAGGAAGTTTCAAGTGAAATTTGTGTCTCGGAATTGTAAAACATTTTGTACTTTGTAGCAGGATGTGAAACTCTCCAATCGGGTTTTCATATAACTTGCATCAGGGGGAAAGGTAAAATTATTGAAGCAATAGCCATTTTCAGATTGAAACTCCACACTAACAAGTTGTTTGTTTTTCCATCTTTGTCATGGACTTCAAATAGAAAAGAGGGAAGAGAAAGAGAGAGGAGGCGGCAAGGAACAGAGGAGCAGATAGGGAGGAGAAGAATCAGTCATTTACATGGGAAAGCAACATTTTTTTAGGAAGATAGATTAGGCAACTTACAAGGCTAATATCATTGTCATTACCATAGGAATAGAAGACAACTAGAAAAGCCTTTACATTGAACTAGTGTTGTTCACTGATGGACTCCAATGCCATCAAGATGGTTTGACAAGGAATAAAGCAAGAGATCAAATTTCAGACTGAGTTTATTCGACTGACCTTCACCATACCAGTAATATGTACTGATATTTAGTTTTCAAAGAAAAAATAGAGGGTCCTGTTAAATTTCTAAGCAGCATGGTTTAAGACGGCAAACCTCATGACAAGAACTAAAATGACAGCAAGCAGCGATGTACAAGAAAACAGGTCTAATATTTTTTTTATTTAAAAGGGAATTTATTGATTAATCAAACATAGAATACAAACTCCTATCATATCATTCAGGAGTAGAGAGGAAGCCTTTGTTGGTGGGTAGTCATACAAAAAACTATCAGAGTTTAAGTCAAACCCAAGATTAGACATAAAATCTGCAATTGTGTTAGCTTCCCTATATATATGACTTATATTGACCTCCCAATGTCTACTTAACATACCTTTAATTGCTCCAATTAAATCAAGATTGGAGCAAGGATGAACAGAAGAAAAGCTGATTGCCTGAACCACTGCCTTGTTATCACTTTGTAATTTAACTTTGCGGAAGCCTCGTTCCCAAGCCAGTTGGAGGCCTTTGTAAACCCCCCACAATTCCGCACGAAAGACTGAACTTGTTTCTAACTTGCAGGCATATCCCACTATCCAAGTACCATGTGCGTCTCTTAACACTCCTCCAACAGCCGCAGTCCCTGCTGCACTCTTGAACGCCCCATCCGAATTTACTGCTATCCAGTCTTCTGGTGGTGGTGACCATCCCACTAAGATCTCCTCTTGATGCCTCATGCCCCCACTAATAATCCTCGGAGTTGACATGTATTATGAGAATCCACAGCCATGCTTCTGATTATACTCAGCCGGCCTTCAACAGAGAGTTCACAACCTTCAAAAATAAACAAATTACGCCATTTCCAAGTATACCAACAGGTTTTACCAAAGACAATATTCCATGGGACATCAAATACATAAAGATTCTTAAGGTTAAGATTCGAAGACAGCCAATCAATCAGTAGTATTTGGAAGAATTGATTGATACCACTTTGAGGTAATATGCGCCTCCAAAGAGTCTCTGATGCAAGGCAGTCTTTAAGCACATGCAGGCAAGTTTCCTCCACTCCATAACAGTGAGGGCATGATGCATCTGATGACATCTTACGTCTAACTCTTTCTGCATTTGTCAAAATGCGTTTGTGCAAGCAGAAAAATAGGAAAGACAAACTCTATGAGAACCTCTCCAATCCCAAACCAAGCGCCACATTTTGTTGTTCTCTTCATGAGTAAAATCTGCAAGACTCCCTAGATGCTCATATGTTGAGGAAATAGTGAAATACCCATAAGGAGAAAAAGCCCAATAAGGCATATCTAGTGAGGCTGATAGAGTGGGAGGGATAATGCAGAGAATTTGGTTCACCACTTCAATTGGTAAAATAGATGTTAGCCTCTCTTTATCCCAATCACCATTAGGCATGATATAATCCCTTACCCATGCTCGTAAATTCAACATGAATCCCGTATCAGCAACAACATTAATCAAAGGCACTTCCCCTACCCAAGTATCTGACCAGAAATTAACTAGAGCACCGTCCCCAATTGACCAACTCACATGTTTGGTGAATTCACCCCATAATCTACTCATTGATGTCCATACATTTGAACACCCACAACGCATAGGGTCTTTAGAATAATCTACTCTAATGAAATTATATTTATTCACAAGAACCCTTACCCAAAATGCGTCAGGCTTGGAAAGCAGTCCCCAACATAGTTTAAGGATAAAAGCGTCGTTCATCGAGGAAAGTCTTCGAATGCCCATCCCTCCTTGTGCCTTAGGCTTACAAAGTGTATTCCACCTCATCAAGTGTACTTTCCTGTCTTGACTTTCACCATGCCACAGAAAAATTTCTACACAAACACTTTATCTTTTTACAAATTTCTAGAGGAATAGAGATTGTTTGCATTGTGTATAAAAGAATACTCGAAAGAACTGATTTGATAAGAGTTAAAAGATCTGCATAAGATAGAGATGATGCCTTCCATCCGCTCAATCTATTGTTAACTTTGTCTATAAGGTACTTGTAAATGCTAACACTCTTCCTACCTTTCAATATGGGAACTCCAAGATAGTTACCCACATTTTCAGCATACGAAAAACTAGTACAAGCAATCAAATGATTAATTACCTCTCTGGGTACATTCTGTGAACAAAAGAAAGTTGATTTTGTGGTGCTCACCTTTGCTCTTGAGCAGACACAAAAGTCATCCAGAACGTTTTTTATCACTTTCATCTGGTCTTCTAAGGCTTCTGCAAAAAGTAAGAGGTCATCAGCAAAAAATAAATGAGATAGGGTTGGACCCTGTCTACTTAGACTAATCGGTTTCCACAATTTCTGATCGACAGCTTGTCTAATACCATGGGCTAATCGTTCTATGCACAGCACAAACAGATAAGGGGCTAATGGATCTCCCTGCCTAACCCCTCTCGAAATGGAGAATTTACCCAAATGCCTTCCATTCCATAATATTTGAGTGCTACTATTATTCCAACTCCTGATGAGAATGTTAATAATAGAATTTGAGATTTTAGCTTCTACGAGTAAGTCGTGGATGAATTCCCACCTCAATCTGTCGTAAGCTTTCTCCAATTCAATCTTAATCATCATCCAACCCTTTCGACCCTTTTTTTTTTTTGAAAAGAATGCACTGCCTCCTGAGCAATAATTATGTTGTCAACGATGTGTCTCCCCAGAATAAAGCTGGTTTGCGTATCTTCTATCAACAAACTCATATATGGTTTTAATCTATTGGCAACCACCTTCATCAAGACTTTAAAAGCAACTGGCAGTAAGCTAATGGGTCTGAACTATGAGATATGTTATGAAGCCCCAATTTTGGGTATAAGAATAATCAAGGAATTACACATATGATGACCAATCTTTGTGCCGCTAAAAACACGTTGTATATATTCCACTAGTTTTTGTCCCACTACTTTCCACTGAGATTGGAAGAATACTGCAGGAAAACCATCCAATCCTGGTGCTTTGAGGGGTTTCATTTCGAACAAGGCTTCTCTTACTTCCTCCATGTGAACCGGGCGACTAAGAAACTCATGAGCTTCCACAGGTAAAATGGGGAATTTGTTTCGGATGGGGTATAGTGGGAGGACATTATCTTCTTTAAAATATAAATTTTGAAAGAAATCCACAACATGCATCTGTAATTGCCTTTGATCATCACACCATTCATCATTTAAGATTTTGAGTCGTAAGATCTTTAGCTTGGAGCTTTGTTTCTTCACACGAAGATGAAAATATTTGGTGTTACGGTCACCAAACTTTACCTAGTCTGCCTTGGATTTTTTAAACCAAAACGCTTCCTCTTGCTTTAAGACAGTTTCATATTCCAAACGTAAGCTCAACTCCCGTTCTCTCAGATAAGTAGAAGATCGTGATTCAAGTGCTCTCTCAACCCCACTCAATCTTGCTAGTAATCTCTTTTTTCTATAAAAAAATATTTTCAAAATCCTGTTTGTTCCATTGTCTTGCTTTTTCATAAAAATTTACCAAGGCGACATGAAAGTTATTTGAATTGTCCTATGCTTTTTTCACAAACTCGTCAAAACCCTTATGGAACAACTAAGCAGCTTGAAATCTGAAACTTTGTGTCCTATTTTCGACTTTGGCATCTCTTGTTGAAATCAGAAGTGGGCAATGGTTTGAACCTACCCGTGGCAAATTTTGGACGACTGCATCACTAAAAGCTAGACGCCACTGCATATTACACACTGCTCTGTCAATTTTTTCAGAAACTAAACCTCTTCACCAGGTGAATTTAGGACCTTTGAAACTGAGGTCCATTAGCTCAAAATCATTTACCAACTTTTGAAAGTGTAAACAAGGTCTACTACCCCTAGCAGAGCCACTAGACTTTTCGTGTGAGAATAAAAAAGAGTTGAAGTCGCCAACTATCAACCATGGTTTTGAAACAGTCCTGGCAAACCTCGTGAGTTCCTCCCACAAACTGTACCTAATAGACGGATTCAGATGGCCATAAACAGCAGATAGATACCAAGAATTTCCCACTGGATATTCAACTATAAGATGAATACACTGAGCATGATTCCTAATCACATCTATTTTAAAAGCCTCCTGCCAAAGTATCCAAATACCACCAGAAAAGCCTGTAGATTCTATCCTATGTGACCGATCAAAACCCATTGAATTGATCACTCTCTCCGCATTAAACCCCCTGATTCGTGGTTCCACTAAAACAGCCATGTAGCAGTTATGTTGTTTCACAAACTCTCTAATCAATCTGACAAAATTATTATCACATGCACCTTGACAATTCCACACCAAAAAATTAAAAGACATAGATATAAAATTCGATATATTGACCTTAAATAGGTCTTTAATTCTCCTTCATATCATCACTCGAAGCAGTCATAGGCTTTTCAAGATCGTTAGTTGCAGCTGGTTGGTGTATTGTCTCCACCAGAGCATCTATTGAAGCTAAACTGAGTCCACTGTCATCTAGTAAACTGGACATTGCATTTGAATGCATTGTGGCTGTTTTGGGTTTAGCTCTAGCCCGTTTTTCAATCGACATGCCTTGTAAGCGAGTTAAAATCTTTTTATCAGTAGCTTTAGGATCTTTCTCATGGATAACAACCCCGCCAACTCTTTAATTTCGAGTCATCAACTTAGGTGTAGGAAGACTCCCGTCCACCATTTTCACCACCATTGTTGCAACTGTATGCTTATTTGGATCCAGTATACGCCTATGAGACGGTGTGTCTCTAATTTTACTAACATCTTTTGAATCTACTTCATTACCATTAGGCACCAAAGGGGAGATTTGCTTACCTGTCAAAACATCCTTGAGCAAGGACTCTCTCACTACTACCTCACCTTCTAATGCCTTCCCAAACTGACCATTGTCCTCCTGAATTGCAACACAATTACCTTTTCCTCCATATGCTTGTCCTGCATTGTCCTCTGTTCTCTGACTTGTGTTTCTTAACTAATCTACTATATGTACCTTCCTGTTGAAAGATTCGATCTTTTCTTTTTCAGCAGAATTTTGCTTTGAGCTTTGTCTCTCTGATATTATACTCTGGTCAAGAGCCACTACTTCTTCCTCCTTATCTTCTAAGAGCGAAAAGCGTGACCCCTAAGTTCTATTCTTACCACTATTCTTTTCTCGTGTTGGATATTGCTTGCCCTCTTCATACCTATTTTTTCTCCTTGACACCAACATCCAAGGGCCAAAAGGAGAAGAATGTGAATGTGTTGTGTCTCTATCTTTCGGGCTGTGAGCAGTTACTTGTTGTTTACTATTCTGTTGAGGACAGACCTCTTGAACGTGTCCATAAATCCCACAATAGAAGCAAACCCTTGGTAAACCCTCAAACTAAACCTGTTGTGACCGTCCATTAAGAAAAAATCTAAGGCATAGCGGTTTTGAGAGATCAAGTTCAACAACAATACGAACAAATTTTCCCCTTTTTTGAACATCTGTATTATAGTCTATCTTTATCAACTTACCAAAGATTGATGCTATCCTTCTTAAAACTGACTTGTGGTAGAAGTGCAATGGCATTCCAGGAAACCGAATCCAGGCTGCTACTGTTGTTAGGTCTTGCGTCTCTCTGTGATAGAAGGGAGACCAAGGTCTCACAATCAAATATTGTCCCTACTCCATCCATAGCCCATCCAGCAATGCCTTAAGGTAATCCTCTTCCAAAGAGAAATTTACCACAAAATTTTCTTCATCAAGGTCGACCACTTTATATTGACCCTTGGGCGACCATAAGGAGATAATCCTATCACAAAGCACCTTGTAAGAAATTGGACGGCCTAAGAGACGGACCACTATTGATCTTTTCCATTTTTTGGAGAGCTCCTATTGTTTCCGGTTTGAAATATCAAGTGAAGGTTCACCCTCACAAGACCCAAATGTATAATTCGCATCGCAGTCCAGCTCCATCACTAATGGGTCACTCCCCGAATCTTCCATGTTGGTGTCCTCCAAGCCGATCTCCCCTTCTGAGTCCCTATTATCCTTTAAGAATAAATCTTCACCTTCAGAGGACATCAAAACATCCCGAAAAGAAGGATGATGGTGAGATCCAGCTTGTCCGTTTCCTGACCGTCCCCTCTGAATCTCACTTTTTTTCGATTCCGGTCATCAAGAATCAGAGGGGAAAGAACCTTTGAAAGAACCCCCTCGGTGGCTGTTGTCGCTCCCTCCATTGTTCTCAATTTACTAACAGGTCTAATATTTGTTTCACTTTAGTTGAGAACTATCAAATGATAGATATAAATAGAAATTTTGCCAAACAAATCAAGTATGGGATATGATGAAAACAAGAGAACCACATAAAACAGAACATACAAATTACAATCTCAATCCAAGACAAACTAAACTTGACAAGAGAAAAGAAAAAGCCAAACAATACTTTGTGGTTTATTACATTTGAGTCCTTCATTGTATTTTGTTCCCCAACATCATAACTCTATAAATTTATTAGACAATAAAGTAAGTGTCCTGAGACACTAAATCTTCCCATTCTACCTCTTTCCAGCATCCTTCCTCTCTTTCGATGTTGATTTCAACAGACATGTAGCTATCATCAAACCAATTGACTTGTCCATGCACCAGTCTCTACCCAAAGATTAAGAAGACATGAAGATGTGCAGAAAATTTGTTAGTGCTTCTTTAGTTGTTCCCAAATGTGTTGTGTTAACTGTAAATGTAAAGATGACTATGAAGAATTAAAAATTATTGGGTCATTCGAAGCAAGAAAATTTACTAGTTGCCAAATATACTGGATGAATTAGGGATTAATATAATTGATGAATAAATGAATATAATTGGAATAGGAATTTTGAAAACCTTATCATATCAAACATAGTTAGGATGTCATCTCACCTTTGAAGACAATGATAATATAAGAGAAAAATTGCTTCTGAAATATCACATACCTTTCCTTTGTAGTTTTATCGTAGCCAAAACTTAGGATGTAGAGTGGCTTCATCCTAGAAACCTGCCTCTTTTCACCACTCTACAAGTTTGAAAAAGGGTAAAAAGGCATTTTGAGTGGCTTCATCCTTCCATTGAACCTCTTCCCACCACTCTTCATATCTTTCAATGTTGATTTAATTCCCACTATCAAAGTTAAGAGGAAGTTTCTTCAATTTTAGGCAGTTGAATACTTTGATTTGTCTCAAAAATGGGAAGGGTAGGGCATCCCAGTATATGCTCTTCAATGCTAGTAGTTCTCGTAAACCAAGCCTTTCTAGCTTAGCAAATGGGTTTAGGTGCGGAATTCCAACTACAGTTACAACATCACTTATTATTCCTTGCATTCTTTGGCAAAACATCACATTAAGATGCTTCAGATTTGTAGCAAAAATAAGCCACGTCATGTCCCTCAAGTTGATGCATGCGATGACGAAAACCTTGCTCAGTGCATGAAAACAAGGAGTAATAGTATTACTATTAGTTGGAAAGAGTGGGGAGGTTCCTTCTTCTAATTCCTTCTCCATCTTCCTTGTTGCCATCTCTTCCATGCTTTCACAACATCTAATAATTAGGCCCTCTAAACGCTCCATATTTGCTAAACATAAAACATCCAATACCTTTGTCTTCCTTAATTCTCGGAGGCATAAATTCTCACTGTATTCTTGTAACTCATGCGAGCTCAAAAGGCTCTCTAGAGCAAATACACTTTTTATTTCTATAGTCAGCTCATTCAAATATTGCAAGCATTTCAGTTCCTCTATTAGACTTTCATTACCACCATTTAAGATATTTTTTTCATCCATTTCATCTTTAAAAGGATATGATACAGACATTTTGAACATTTGCAACTTTAAAAATCGACATATCAATTGTCGTGGGATTTTTTAGAGATAAAATGTTTCTGACAAGTTCAAAAGTTTTAGTTTTGACAACCTATATATTCAGCTCAATTGGCAACTCTTTTATTCTTGTAAATGATAGATCGAGATACCCTAATGAAATCGGTTTTGAAATTCCCTTTGGCAACTCCTAGAGATTTAAGTTTAAAAACAAGCTTAGAACTATCAAATTAGGTATAAATTGAAAGAAACCATCACTAATTACCTTCAACTTGCTGTTGCTAAGAAATAAAGTTTGAAGATTAGGGCATGTAGGTGTTCCTCTTAGATCTTCAATTCCATTATTCGCCAATGACATTCTCACACCTTCCCAATTTACATCAAGTGTCTCAATTGATCTTATCCCTGCTTGTACAAAAATTTCTTCTCAAGTGCTTCACACTCACATGCTATCCACAAAAAGCACGTCACGGATTACATCATGCATCCTTACATATTCTACATCTTCATATCTTTCTAACAAACAAGCATTGAGAAAAGAATTGATAATGTTGTACCCTTGCATTCAAACTCTACTTATGTTGTCAAATTCATCCAAAAATCCCTCACAAAACCAAAAAACCATTAACCCATCAATGGAAACTTTAAAATCTTCAGGAAACAGACTACAGTACAAAAGGCAAGACCTCATCGTGTCAATAAGCAAGTTATCGTAACTAAATTTTAGAAGATGATGCACCTGTTGATCCATTTTTACTAATTTATGCAAAAACTCTTTTAAGACCTCTATCGCATACTTCCAATCTTGAGACATCCTCTTGTAAGCCATGGCTCGATCAATTGTAATCAATGCAAGTGGCAGTCCTCCACACTTTGCAGCTACTTGTTTAGCTAGCCCTCGTAATATTTGGATGCCTATCAAGGGTTTCTTCTCCAACCTTCTCTTCAAACAATTTCCAAGCTTCATCTTTGCTTAAACACTCTACTATGATTTTCTCACGAGCTTCCATTTCTCCATATACCTCTAAAGAATGAGTAGTAAAAACTGAAGAAAACAATGAACATTCATTTCATTGGAAAAATGCTACGAGGAATTCAAAGTTCAGAGAACCTTAGTCTAAAAAATAGAGACGAAATTTTGAGCTGAAGTTTTTGGATCCAAAAAGCACAGATCCAATTTGTCAAATTTGTATTTGTACTAAGCAATTACAACCTTTCCTCATAAACCGAATCAAGAAGAAAACTTCACTACAATCAAAGCATAGCTTCAACAGAAAAGTGAAGCAGACACCCATGACCATTACCTTGAAAATAGAAATGATAAACCAGACTTTAAACGACACCCAAAGGATATGTACAGGACTCAATTAAAATAAGACTTAACCAAAGCGACAACGTAACACTGCGTATAGCAACAGTGAAATAAGAAACAAGCTAAACGACACTATGAACAAGCATATAGCACTCAGCTACTTAAGTCGTGAACGGTAACATTTTGCTTCCACATTCTTCTTTAAAGAAACACACTAAAAGTTCCCGCCAATGACTCCAGCAAGCTTAATTCCAAATTAAGAATTACTCTTCAACACAACCCCATAATTCTTAATCTGGTAAACTCCAATACAAGATCTCAAATACTCAAATCTCTCATTTCCTAAGCTCTTTGTGAGAATGTCAGCAAACTGATCATTCGTTAAACAATGCAGTAATTCAATCTCACCTTCCTTCACAGCATCTCTCAAAGCATGGTTCTTTACTCGAATATGCTTAGTCCTTTCATGTTGAACAAGGTTCTTAACAATTGCAATTGCTGACTGGTTGTCAACATTAATCAAAGTTCCCTTGACTTGCTTGAATCCCAGCTCAACCAGTAATTTCCTCAACCATAAAGCATGGTTAGCAGCAGCTAAACAAGCAATATACTCTGCTTCAGCTGTTGACTGAGCAACCACCTACTACTTCTTTGCATTCCAGGAAAACACTGCACTTCCAAATGAGAAACAAAAACCTCCTGTACTTTTAGAGTCATCCAAAGAACTAGCCCAATCACTATCTAAAAAGCCTACCAACTAACTGCTTTCCTTCTTCATGTACACTGAACCATAATCCATAATTCCTTTCACATACCTCAAAACTCTTTTAGCTGTAGCAAAGTGAATCTCAAAAGGATCCTGCATGCACCTTGACACCAAACATGTTTCAAACATAATACCAGGCCTTGTAACTACTAAGTACAATAAAGAACCAACGATACTTCTATACAATTGTCCATTTGCCTTAGCAGTACCATCATCTTTGCAAAACTTTGCACTAGTACTCAATGGAGTGCTTACAGCCTTACATCGACTCATATTGAACCTGTTAAGCAAGTCCTTTGCGTAGTTTCCTTGATGTAAAACAACTTCTCCGGCAGATTGTATAATCTCCATTCCAAGAAAATAAGTCATTTCACCCAAGTCTGTAATTTCAAACACTTTCTGCATTTGAGCTTTAAACTTAGTAAGATATTTACCTTTAGGTCCAATAATCAAAAGATCATCAACATAAAGTGCAACAATTAGTAACGCACTGCCATTTTCTTTCTTCACATACAGTGTTGACTCATTCATGCTCCTCTGGAACCCTTGATTTTTAAAATGATCATCTATTCTTTTATTCCAGGCTTTTGGAGCCTACTTTAAGTCATAAAGAACCTTGATAAACTTGCAGACCTTCTTTTGTGAACCTTGCTGCACATAGCCTTCAGGTTGCTCTATATAAATGTCTTCAATGAGAACGCCATTCAAGAAAGTTGATTTGACATCAAGATGATAAATTTTCTATCCCTTCCTTGATGACAAAGCAGTAAGCATCCTTATTGTGTCATGTCGAGCTACTGGAGAAAAAGTTTCCATATAGTTTAAGCCCATAAACTTAAGCATAGCCTTTAAGCACCAACCAAGCTTTATATTTATTTACAGAGCCATCTGGATTAAGTTTGGTTCTATAAATCCACTTAACTTTAATAATGTTCTTGTCAGTAGGTCTATCCACAAGAGTCCATGTCTCATTCTTAGTTATCATTTGCATTTCAGCATCCATAGCTGATTTCCAATGATCTTTTAACTTAGCTTGCTTGAAGTTTGCAGGTTCAGCTAAGGCTTCATTACATCTACTACAAATATCTTCTAAGCTCCTAGTATCTCTGACAGCTTGAGGAGCATTTTCGATCATTTCCTCAGCTTCTGCTCCCGCAGCCTGCACACTTAAAAGCCAAAGTTGAACTTCGTTGAGCAGCTCCATATGTTGTTGTTCGGCAAGATCTACCCTCCGGTTCACATCATCCCTTCGCGCATTCAGTTTCGCCAATTCCTTCTTCAGAGCTTTAAGATTATCTTCAAGCTTACTTGTGTAACTTGCTTCTCCAACAATGCAATGACAGCAGCGAGGGACTGTATCCCCTGTTGAGATTGAGATTGAGCATAAATTTCCCATGATTTAGTGATCAAATACTTGATTGATGAACAAAGAAGAATGGAAATGAATTGTGGGTTTAAGGAGACTGACTGCTTGTTTTAATAACTTTGGAGATAAATTTTGATGGTCGCAAGGAAGATGCAACGTGGTTGTGCCTATTGACATTGTTGGCCATTAGAATTGGTATCGACTTAAGACTGTTGATTAAAATATCTGGTGGAAGAAGCCGACAACGTTTTAAGAAGAATAGTGATAATTCTATTTTCTTTTTGAATATTAATACTACTCATTTGACTGCTATATTTTGGATGTGATACTCTTTTTTAATTCCAAAAGGAAAAAGAAATTGATGCTCTTATGTCTGCTTAGTTCAAAATAACCAATTTCTTTTTTAGATAGATAACAACGAGAGTAATCACTAACGTAACTAAAAGGATGTTCTTAATTTTTAATTTCCGTTATTATTATAGGTATAAAACTTGACATATAATATGATTATTTTTATAATTATTTTTTAATGATTCCTTATGCAAATCCTGAATTTGTCACTGAGAGCAATCAATTTTCAAATTGAAAAAATTCCTTACTTTTTAATATTAGAACCATGCTTTGTATATCAATTGTAAGAAAATAAAATTATATATTTTATAAATTAAATGTCTTATTATTATTCTTGAAAAAGTATAATGTAATTACCATATTCTTGGTACCACGAAGAATAGTCTGTTTTTGTTAAAATGAGTTAAAAGGGATAATTGTGAAATCTCAGTGCAAAGGCTAATGTAATTATCATTACCATACTTCTCAAAAAAAAAAAAATTTACCATTACCATAAAACGACAGAACAGCCAGCAAACAATTTACATTGAACTAGTCCTGGTATGTGATTGACTCCAATGACATCGAGATTGTCTGTTACAGAACATCAAGAAACAAAATTTCAGACCAACAATGCAGTGTGGAAGCCATCACCTATCCTATCTACTTGTGGAATCATCCTCCTAAACATTGCAGGGTGAATCTTGGGGGATTACTCGGGCCTTCTGGTCCCTTTCTCGAAGCACCCCACAACCGGGTGCATGAGAGCCATCCTCTCAACAAGTGGCCTAACTTGACATCTGGGAGAGGAATTTCCTCCTCTTCTTCATAATGATCGGAGGTGGAGCTATCCTCTTGGTTTTCATCCTTGTTATTAAAATTCACAGAATTATGTTGTTTCTCTTGATGATAACTTGATCCCGATGACAACCTATATGCAGACCAATTAGAAAAGAGATAAAAGAACCAGAAACAAACCATGTGTGACCCAGAGTCTAAAACATGACATGGCTCATCTGACAGTATCATCAAATACAAAAGATTAAAGAATAAAGCAGAGTTTGTCGGGCTGAGTACCATTTGCAGGGAACACTGTGATGTTTCAAGCGTCTTCCTAAAGGTAATTGGTTGACGGACATGTGTCTAATAAATTGAAGCTGTAATGTTCCAGAAAACAAACATCAGACAATTACAGCTTGAACTCATAAAAGGTAAAAATGCACCTACTAAGGCTTCAGATGAAACCCAAGAAGAAAATAAAGGCCATTATTATTTCTGAACTTAAAAACACTTGATGTCTGATAGCAAGGTTACTTTCAAAACATAAGAACACCATCTCAAAGCAACTATAAATTGTAATTTGCAAGTAGACCAAACAGCAGGAAAAAAAACTCATACAGCTCTTTTCCAGTGTTCAATCCAGCCATCCAAATTGTAAGTACTAGTAGTATTATGTAATTAAGAAGTTTAACAAAACTAAACAAAACCTGATCACCATCTTTGATCCCAAAATTTCTAATGCAAGCCTTGTTGTTTACCAGCTTCTGACCTTCATAAGACAAGCAAAAATGCCCCCAAACATGTGACCTAACACCAAGTGTTATAAATCAGTAAATCACACATTTCCTGATCAACTCAAAAACAATCAAAACCCACATAAGAAACACATTTTAATCAATCAAACGGATAACAATCATGCCTAATGTGATAGTCCATGGATCAGTTAATTATTACGAGTTATACCATGAAATACTGCCATGAGTGTCCCCTGGCAATGTTGCAAAAAGTTCCTCTATTGCTACCTTAAGCTCTGCAACTGTAGCATTCCTTCCTACGTTAACATCTGCATATAATCCAAAAGCCTCGTTCAGGGAACAAAGAGAACCATACTGGACTAGCTAACTCAAATAATTTTAACTTTCATGAGCCAATTCATAAGCGCTTCACCAATTTTATATTATAAAAAGTTCCACTTTTTCTCTTTTTGTTCGTTTCTTTCCTTTAGATACAAAAAGCGAAAAAAGGGAAAACATGAAGTACGAGGAGAAAAAATCGCCATCATCGAAGCTCAAAGATTCATCAAAGTGATCAGTTTTGCCTTTCTCTTATCCACCTTAAGATTTTGAACTAAGCACTACGAAGAACACCAGCAAAAAACAAAAGGGTGAGTGAAAATCGATGGAGTTTTACCAAAGAGAGAACCGTCGAGCTTGAGAACAGAGAGCTTAAAGTTACGCTGTTGAGGAAGTTTCCGATACAACAACTTCCGTGCAACGACAACATCGTTATCGTCACCGTCACCGCCACCTCGGCTATTAAAATTCAGCGGAGCTAAACGCCGCCTATCTAGCAAATTGAAAACCCGCAAGCTACCGCCACGACTACTGTTGTTGTTCTCCTCATAGCTTTCCATAATTAATCCAACTCTGAAATTTTAGGCTTAGGATCAACTGAGACGCAGCAGCAGTGACAAAGAAGAGGAAGACGGAGAGTTTTGTTTCGTTTGTTCTTCGAGAAGAGACCGTTGTAGGGGGGATTTTTATTTGGTTTTTTAATTTTAATTTTAAGAGATTTTGGGATTTTCACTCCCTTCCGGAGTTGAAAATCGGAGGCTACTCGCGTCTTGGAAAGGAAACGTGGCGGTAAAGGTCTAAAGAAGAGCGCGTGTACCCCACGGAGGTGATTTTTCAAATTGAGCTTCAGGCCCACTTGTTATTTTTCTTTTTCTTTTTTAATTTTTAAATAAATTTAAAAATCTGATTTCTTCCAAATTAGTTTTACCAAAAATCTAAAAGAAATTTTAAATTATTTAAAATTTTAATTATTTTTATAACAGGTGTGATTGATATAACATATTGATTTACCATAATTAATGATAATATATCATAAAATTATAATTACATGATAATTTCAATATCACAAAGATAAGTCAATATGTCATGTTAGCATTACGTGAATATAAAATGATAGATATTATTTCATTTAAATTATTTAATTTGATTGAAAATAAAAATATAAAAATTTTATTTAATATAATAAAAAATTTTAATTTTCTTTTTTATTATTAGAAAATCGATTGCTTCACTCTCTCAAAATAAAAAATATTTACGAAAAAAATTTGGAAGAATTCAATCGTTTATTTGAGAAGAGAAAGATATGCATGATAGGAAGTATGAATAAATTTTTTTAATGCACACGATATTTGAAAAATTTTAAATGACAAAATAAAAAACTAAAGATTGGATCCGAATAATTTTTATTGGTGATAGAAGTTTCAAACCGATTTTTGAGCAAAGAATACATGCATTTAGGATGTACAAGCAAGTCCAGCAATACAATGTCACACTCGCGCTTGACTTGATTGAAAAGCTCGAGGCTCTAGCTTGATCAAGTTTTATTTTATGCTCAAGTTTCCCTCAAAAGATAATTGAGCTCAACTTGATTATTGTTATTGGATATGTACTCGTTGTTTTAGTTACTTTAACACAAACTTAATTTTTTGATAAGATATCCAAATCCTATAAATATAGGATTAAATTTTGAAATTGCTACTTGAACTCATAACAAAATATCCTGAACATTATTTGTTAAAAATTCAATTAAAATCAATTTTTATGTATATTCTTAATAACAATTAAATTAATAAATTAAAGTTAGTTCATAAAAAAATAAATTAAAGTTTAAAATCATATGTATAACAATCAATGAATTTTAATAAGTATAAATTATAATTATACTAATTATAAGAAATTTATTAAAAATAATATATATATAACACTAAAATTTAATAATTAAAAATCACTATTTATAATTGGATTTAAGTATTAAGTACCCTAAAACCACTATACTCGAATCTTATCAAAACATGTTATGGATAGTAGTTTTACTACACAAACTATACTCGAAACCAATAATAGGATATCTTAATTTTTTTAATCAGATCCGATAATGTAGGATACCCAATTATAAGGTATCCATTGACATTCCTAACTATCATCACTAATTTAAATAAGAAACTTGACATTCAACTTGAGAACAAACTTAAGATTGAATTCAAAACTTAAATAAAATTAATAATATGTAAATAATAGTATATTTTATTTATATATGTATAAAACATTAAAGATTAATAACTAGACTCATGAACCACTTAAGTCGAGTATTGCCAAGTTCAAACTTGACTTGAAGTCTGTTTAGCTTCTTTTTTTTTTTTTTAACTTAAAAACTAATATAAACTCTTATAAAAAATAATTGCTTTAAAATTAAGCTCATACTGTTTGATAAATTTACTTTTATAAGCTTTTTTTTATAAATAAGTTATTGGGTAAAACAATTTATATAAGTTATAATTTTGGTTAAAATTACCATAAAAGGTATTTAATAAAGAATGTTCTATTAATGTTGAGAGATGGGTATTTTTTGAGAGAGTAATAATGAGATTATTTTTAATAAATGAGCATATTTTTGGAATAAAAAGAAAAATTCTTTGGAAAAACTGGTGTGTTTTTAAAAGAAAAGAAGAGACAAATACTTTAAAGCTTTTTCTGAAGTTATTTTTTTAAATTTTGTTTATTTTTTTTTAAAAAATATTTTTTTAATAACTTCTCAAAATTTTATTTGACTCAGTTTCTGCTTTTAAAAGATAAATAAACTGAAAAAAAAACTGAGTCAAACAAACATTTAACTTGTTATTCAAATAGCTTAAACTTGAACTCAACTCGACATTAAATAAGTTGAGGTCAAGAGTTTATTGAGGCGAATTGGAGTAGCTCACAAAGTGCTTGATTTACTTTTATCTTTACATGCATCTAATCAGCGACGAAGGGAAAGGGGCTAGTAAAGCCCCCGCCCCTCTTAAACTTTCAAAATTTAATAATTTTTTTAATTTTATAGTTTTATTCTTTATTTTTTTAAAAAATTTTATAATCTTGTTATTGCAAACATTAAATTTTTTGTTTTCACCCCCTAGAACATAAAATTTTGACTCTGTCATTGCATCTAATATTAAGTCAAATGTTCATGTCTAAAGATATTCACAAGGTTGAGTTACTTGCTCGACTTGCACCAAGTTTAGGTAGGCAGTTCAGTTTGAGTAAATTATTTTATTAACAATATTATTTGTATTTAATTTTAATTTTAAAATATTTTAAATTATTAAAATATTAATATAAAATAAATATTTTATTATTTTAATAATTAAATCATTGTTAAATGTGCATGTTGAGTTACGCTGGGACTTGGCTTTAAAAAAAATAAAGGCTTGATAGATTAAACTTGATTCGACTGATGGGCACCTTTACTCACTTGATGTATAATTAGAATTAGATTCAAATTTCAATATGGAATAAATAAAGATAATTGATATTGTATTATTATTTTTATTAACACATTTGATTTTTATGTAATTTTAGTAAGCAAGTTAGTTTTTTCCACTTTTATATAGATATAGTAAAATCTCTATAAATTAATACCCTTTGGGTCATGCAAATTTATTAATTAATTGAGATATTATTTAATCCATAAATTAATAATTTATTAATTTATATATTAATTAATAAAAAATTAATTTACTAAGATATTCTTTATTTTTTAAAATATTAAACTTAATATATGTATTGTGTATTGTGATTATATGAATATTACCTACTTAGCGAATTATGAATTATCAGTATTCTATTTATTTGTTTAACTAAAATAAGTTCATGAATGTAATCAGTCTTATTCAATAAAAGTCATGAATCTATTTATTTTTGCAACAAATTAAAATTACATTTGATGTATATTTAATTAATATATCTCATGAACATTAAGTTAAGCAAAAACATCTATAAAAAGAACATATAGTATCATAAATAGTAAAACTCAATACAATGACATCTAATCTCAAAAGTGTAAAAAAATCAATAATATGGATGAAATGCATAAAATATTATGTGAGTACAACATAGAAAATCTAAATTATACTCAAAAGCAACAATTACATTGTATAATTTTATTTTACAATACGAGAACATTACACCAAAACTTCATAATGCGCTAAGAAAAGTTAAAGATAAGGTACAAGGAGATATTAGTTTAGAGAAAAAACAAGTAATATTGGAGTCTTATTTTACAAAAACCTTTTAATTGAATTATATATATATATATATAATTTTGATGTATAAGATAATTATTAATTTATATATTAAGTGGGACTTATTTATTTTTTTTAAATGCATTATCTTATAAATTTAGTAAATTATTAATTCATAATCAGAACCGATCAAAAATATTATTTAATCGAGATTATTAATTTATTGAATATTAATTAATTAAGGTTTTATTGTATATAAGTAATAAAAATATTTTTTTGTTTTTTATTTTACACACGTGATATATGAAATTACTCAAATATATCTTAAATTGTATTCTATTATATTTTTATTCTGTCATTTTTGAAAAAAAATACGTTTTTGTGTTGAAAATTAAAATATTTCATGGACAAGTGAAAAATAATTGCATTTATTGTTATTACAAACAAGTAAAATTGGCAATAATATATATAATTCCCAAGCCTTGACTTATGAAAATCTGAAAAAAAAATGAAATTGAAATTATTTTCATGATGTTATATGTAATTTTAATGTTGGACATTGAAATTTTGAATTTTGAATACAATGTTGAATTAAGAAAACCAACGTAAAAAACATTAATTGACAATACAATTTTTTAATCATACCGTAAAAATTAAGTAAATTTGCATGATAAGAAATTATAACGTAAAACTTACTAATAGAGATAATAGTTAATTGTTTCGGATTAAAATTCCATTTATATATGATAGTGATGATATTAAGTAGAAAAAACTCTTAAAATTCTAACTTTAAAGAATGGATAGAACTTTTTAAAGTAAAAAAAACTCTTAAAATTATTTAAAAAATAAAATTAAATTAGAACTTGACTAACATAGCATTAAAATTTTAATATAACATTGCTGTATATGCTTACCGTATATGCTAGCATGCAAAGAAATCTTAACCAAGTTAAATATTTTTAATTGAAAATCATTGAACAGAATTAGAATTCCTATTTAAAAACTGATCATCTATAAATCTTATCAATTATTTATATTCATTAAAAATTATTTAAAATAAAACTTTTTAAAAATATAGTGAACAAAAATATTTGTTTTCATCAACTAAAAGTTTAAGCAGCCTTTACTACGAGTCTATTTGCTCTTGTCTGGCCTGATTTTTTTCAAAAATTAAAAGCTATTATAAAGTTTTTATGAAAAATAATAATTTTTAAAATTAAGAGTTATTTGGTAAATTTACTTTTATAAGCTCTATAAATCTTTTTTATATATAAATTGTTTGACAAAACAACTTATATAAATTCTAATTTTAGATAAAATTACCTTAAATCCTAAATAAAAAATAAACAAATCAAATCCTAAACTAATCAATTATTCCCACTATAGTTTTTTTAAAAGAAAAAGAAAAAATAATACCTAAATGCAGCTTTAAATTTTGAGTAAGATTAAGAGAAAATACTTCAGATTTCGCTATTTTGTTGTTAGATTTTCTGTTTTTTTTTTTAATTTTCTAGTAGTTGTTCGCAATTTGCGTTGGATATGAATGATTTGCAAAGAGAGGGAGAGGCGAGAGGGATATTTTTTGAGAGAGTAATGTTGAGATTATTTTTAATGGATGAGGACATTTTTAGAACCAAAAAAAATTCTCTTGAAAAGTTAATATGTTTTTTTAAGGGCTTCTTAAAATCTTGTTTAGTCTGATTTTTACTTTTAAGAGATAAATAAACTGAAAAAAAAAGAATCAAATAGACACTAAGTCAAACATTTTAATTGAAAATCATTGAATTGATAATAATTAAATTAAATCCTAATCTTAATTCACTCTTGTCTATTTTTAAATTTAAATATATATCAACAAATCTAAAAATTTAAATCAAATTACATTCTTATTCTGGCTTGCTGGATTGTTTAGTCTGTTTAGACTATTTGAAACTCTTACCTCTTAAGATAATAAAGATTCACACACACACACACACATATATATATATATATATTCATAATAAATAAATCTTATTAATACTTAAAAATTATAATAGAAAAAAATGTCTATTTTCGTTAATTCATTCATGATGGAAATCTATATCTTTGCTAGGTAGACCAACTACACGTTCCGACGTTAAAGGAAACAGATGGTTTACCTGAAAAGAGAGGCCAAAGAAGACGACAGATTGGCAGGCACCAGCTAGGTAGCCAAGAATGGAATGCTTTGCGGACTGCCATGGAGGCCATGGATATGGATATAAAGAGCATAGCCTAGGCAAACCCATTGTAAAGAAAGTGATATTGGCGCGGCTCAATCTGAAATGAATTCCTATGCTTCTCGCATACGCCCATCTTCAGATTGAACCTCACCAACATCGCCTTCATCTTAATCCAAATTCATAGAGATGGGGAGGGGTGCAAACTCATCTCCAGAAGTGGAAAGTTTTGGTCTGAAAACACATGCTGTATATGCTATCTTTGGTTGGAAATACAACAGTGTTTTTGGGTATAGCGGGATGGGAGGAAGTAGGAAAGGTGAGGGAGATGTGGAAAACTGAAGTCATGAATACCTAAAAAGGTAAAGGAACTCATCGACCCTTATCCATGGCCTTGCCTGCCACTTTAACAATTTCATTGTCATGCTTTGCAGCTCCTGGAAAAACCTATACAGGACAATGATAAATGATATCAATCATAACAACAACTTGGTTTATTATCAGATGAAGACTGCCACTAACACAATACTTAGACAACAAGCATTATAGAAGGTTAATTCGTCGTCTTTTTCTTGCGTGTGTTGCATAATAAATGATGATATGATGTTAACTGGTAACTGTCGTATTGATGATGTAATTAAGAAAGATGAGAAAAAAAAAAGTCTTATTCTTATTTATACTCTCCAAAAATTACTAGCAATATTATTTTGGTGCAATTATACCAATGTTTTTATAGGTATAGTGTTTTCTTTTTCTTTCTCTTCTTAATACAAGAACTTTTGAATTAATTGTATCCCTTTACGAGATGATACCAATGTTTGATTGGTATAGTATTTTCTTTTCCTTTCTCTTGTCAATGCATGAAATTTCAGATTAATTGTACCCATTTGCAGAATGATACCAATATTTTATAGGTATAGTATTTTCTTTGCTTTTCTCTTCTTAAGATAAGAACTTTCTAATTCATTGTACCCGTTTTGAGATATTATTTATTTTAAAATTAAACCTTGAAATTCTTTTTAAAAGTATTTCATTTGGAGAAGAAGTACACTCTTGTTTTGAGGGAAAAAAAATTCGAACTTATGTCATTTAAGTAAGGAGATTTTGTACTAATTAATAAGTAAAATGCTCGAATGTATTTTTTTTTTATATTTTAGTTGATTGAATTTGTATTTGATAAATTTTTTGGGTTCAATATTTTCGTTTCCTTTCCCTTGTTGATATAAAGGGTCAAAGTACTTTTGGGTTGTGTCTTATTACGAGATATTATCTGTTTTGAAATTGGACCTTTATGATGTTTGTTTGTTAAGAACAAGCATTTTGTTTGGAGAAGAGGTAGGTTCTTTGCTTAAAGACATGAGATTTTTGACATAATATTTTAAAAGGTTTTTGAACTATTAAATAAAATTTATGTAAGCTCTTATTTTATTTATTGTGTTTAATCAAATTTATATACTTTTATTTTAAATTAAATAAATTTTTATAACTAACGACTGACTAATTGTTATTAATTGAAAAAATATCACATATCATTTTTATATACACATAATGCTATCATGATATTGACGTAAAATGAAAAAAATATCATATAATCATATTATTTTATACATATCATCATTTATTATAATATATTAATATATCACGTCAATGTTACGTGAGTAATAATTGTTTTGATTTGCAAGACATTTAGACATGTGTAGAGGGTACAGTCAAATTTTCTAAGTTTAATTAACACTGTGGAATATAGGAGTAAAAAGCTTGACAGATTCGGTCTGTGACAGGGCATCAATCCTCCTATCATCTCTCTTATTCATATATAATGGGTTGGGATTGGGGTTGTGACCCAACAGAAATGGGCCTTAAAGTTCCAGACATGGAAGTCCGTACCCCTAACCGAGTCCATCATCACGTACCACCGCCATTAGTTTATCCCTAAAAACTAAAAATATAAAACCGAACAATCCCTTCGTTTTACTCAGGAATTCTCACTCTCTTCGCACAGAGGGAGGAGAAGCGAAAGGAAACCGGACGCCTTCCCCTCTAAAAAAACCTTCCAAAACCCTAATATCAAAATCATTTACATCGAAACGAAATCCAAAAATCTTCTTCTGTTTCTGTCTTGTAGGATTTCATTTCTACCTCTGAAGCAGAAATTGCTTCAGCCAACGCTGCCATGTGGAACAACAACAATAACGGCGCTCAGATAGCGCCTCCGGGAACTGGGGGATCCACCATCCCGCCTCCTCCAGCTGCGCAGCCTTCTTACACCGTGCTGGCTCCGCAGACGACTCCGCAGGAGGCGGAGGCCAAGCTGGAGGAGAAGGCGCGGAAATGGATGCAGCTCAACTCTAAGCGATATGGAGATAAAAGGAAGTTTGGGTTTGTCGAGACGCAGAAGGAGGACATGCCTCCTGAGCACGTCAGAAAGATTATCAGGTCAGATATTAGAACACTTTTTTAGCAACTTTGAGGACAGAGTTTAGTGAGATTTGCTCTGTTGCTTTTTTTTAATAGAATTTTGGTGGCTGTTTTGTTGGTGTTTTAGGGATTAAAGATTGTTAAGATGAGGTTTTTGTATTTATTAGGTCGGTTATGGGATCTTGTGAACTTAGTTCTATGCTTTCTTCCCTTGGTGGGTTTCTTAATTTAATTTCGATGTTAATTTTCTATTGTAGTAGTTTAAGATATAGAGTTTTCTGTGGGTTTTATTTTATTTTAAGTAGAAAATGTTTCACTTAGGTTCTTGCGGTCGCAATTTTGACCATGAGAATTTGTCTTATGTTTTAGTAAAATTATACCAAAACTTGTTATACTAAGCTTACTGAGGACAGTGAGGACATTTTAAATGGAGGAGAGGAAGATTAATTATGACTTGGATGGAAATCATAAAAGGACCTGAGTTTTGCTGAAGAATGGTATTAAATAAAATACTATGGTGCAATAGGATCCACATAGAGGACATCACATAGTAGGAAAGCTGGTAAAGTTTTCATAGTTGTTCCTCTTGTTTTTGTATTGCAAAACTTGTTCCTTTGAATTGTGTGGATCATGGTTATTGTAAGCATATATACTGGAATGTGATTCAGCAATCCCAGTCCCCTATCTTTCTTTGGTTCAAATCGAATTTGAAATGGAGCCTTTGGGAAAAGCATGAAAAAAAGAGAGGCTCCAATGATCTCAAGCACCTAACATTTCTTGTGGGGACTTATTCACCATCAGCCAGTATGTTAATGGAAAGTTTAACCGTAAAAGCTAATGTGGAGCAATAGCTTTTGATGGTTTCTTTCTTTGACGCGTGATTCTTTCCAAGCCCTGTAGCTGTTGAGCTAGCATCTTTCTTCTTGATTGTTGAGCAATTATACCTTCACTAGTCTGATCTTTAATGATATTTAAATCATTTTGCTAATTTTATTTAAGGCATAAGGCTCTTGGTTTGGGTTTCTAGAGCCACCAGTGATTTTTTTTTATGGTAATTTATAGTTTAATGTTCTGATAAATATAATTATTTTCTGTTTCTTGTTGCTATAGTCTCCTTAGGATGTTCCTGGTCTGCACTTCTGCTGTTAGATCTAGAAGTGTGCACTTCAATTGGCAAGATATGATGATATAGTGATAGTTAACTTTGTTTTCTCTTTGACAGAGACCATGGGGACATGTCTTCAAAAAAGTATCGCCACGATAAACGTGTGTATCTTGGGGCCCTTAAATTCATTCCCCATGCAGTTTACAAGCTCCTTGAGAATATGCCAATGCCTTGGGAACAGGTTCGTGATGTAAAGGTCTTATATCATATTACAGGAGCTATCACATTTGTGAATGAAATACCATGGGTTGTTGAACCGATTTACTTAGCACAGGTATGCTTATTTCCTTCCCCGCTTCCTACAAACACAAAGCCAAACTAAGTTGTATCTCTGTTGAATTATACATGAAAGAAGTACATCTTTCTGGTTATTGATTGACTTATCTTGTATTTCAATAGTGGGGTACAATGTGGATCATGATGCGAAGGGAGAAACGAGATCGTCGTCATTTCAAGAGAATGCGGTTTCCACCATTTGATGACGAGGAACCTCCATTAGACTATGCTGATAATCTGTTAGATGTTGATCCTCTCGAGCCAATTCAATTGGAGCTGGATGAAGAAGAAGATTCTGCTGTATATGCTTGGTTTTATGACCATAAGCCTCTTGTAAAAACAAAACTCATCAATGGTCCGAGTTACAGGAAATGGCATCTCTCCCTTCCAATTATGGCAACTTTGCACCGGCTTGCTGGACAGTTGCTTTCTGATTTGATTGACCGTAATTATTTCTACTTGTTTGACATGGAGTCATTCTTCACAGCTAAAGCATTAAACATGTGCATACCTGGTAAGTTTCCTGCCTTTTGTTGTATCCCAAAATTCCTTTTTCCTATGCTTGTGAATGAATTGAGTTTGCAGAGGTTGGCTGTTGGTGTCTTGGGGACCCATTTTAGATAATTGAGATTCAATTATTGTAAAACTGTTCATGGGAAACAGTTTTAGAGCTTTTGCTTGTGTATTGCTTGCATTTTTGAGTACTAATATACATTGGAATTTCTATCACTTTTTTTTTTCTCTGTTTTAAATTGAGTGGGTTGGAGTGGGGGTTGAATTGCTTGAGTGGACATTTAATGTGATGATAATATCCAATTGCTTCCATTATGCTAGGTTGTAGTTGTGATATTAGTTTTATTTAACATTGATAAATTGATGATATTCTGTTGGTGCATTGTTAACTAGTTGCACGCTATTGCAGGTGGTCCTAAGTTCGAACCACTATACCGTGATATGGAGAAAGGGGATGAGGACTGGAATGAATTTAATGACATAAACAAACTCATTATCCGGTCACCCCTTAGGACAGAGTACCGAATTGCTTTCCCTCATCTTTATAACAATCGGCCCAGGAAAGTAAAGCTTGGTGTGTATCACACTCCCATGGTCATGTACATTAAAACAGAAGACCCTGATTTACCGGCATTCTATTATGATCCCTTGATACACCCCATAACTACCACAAACAAGGAGCGACGTGAGAAGAAAATTTATGATGACGAGGATGAAGACGATTTTGTCTTGCCAGAAGGGGTGGAACCTTTACTGAATGACACACAGCTTTATACTGACACTACTGCTGCCGGGATTTCTCTGTTATTTGCTCCACGCCCTTTTAATATGAGATCTGGTCGGATGCGACGTGCTGAAGATATACCACTTGTGTCAGAGTGGTACAAGGAGCACTGTCCGCCATCTTATCCTGTTAAAGTGCGGGTTAGTTATCAGAAACTATTGAAATGCTTTGTGCTGAATGAGCTGCATCATAGGCCTCCTAAGGCTCAGAAGAAGAAGCACTTGTTTCGATCTCTCCAAGCGACTAAGTTTTTCCAAACGACAGAGCTTGATTGGGTTGAAGCAGGTCTTCAAGTTTGCAAGCAAGGGTACAACATGCTTAACCTGTTGATACATAGGAAAAATTTGAACTACCTTCACCTGGATTATAACTTTAACTTAAAGCCTGTGAAGACTCTCACCACAAAAGAACGCAAGAAGTCACGATTTGGCAATGCTTTTCATCTCTGTCGTGAGATCCTGCGTTTAACAAAGCTTGTTGTTGATGCCAATGTCCAATTCCGACTTGGCAACGTTGATGCCTTCCAGTTGGCAGATGGTCTGCAGTATACATTTTCCCATGTTGGCCAGTTGACTGGGATGTACCGTTACAAGTACCGTCTCATGAGGCAGATTAGGATGTGCAAAGACTTAAAGCACTTAATTTACTATCGCTTCAATACTGGGCCAGTGGGTAAAGGACCCGGATGTGGATTTTGGGCACCGATGTGGAGAGTATGGCTGTTTTTCCTTCGTGGCATTGTGCCTCTTCTGGAAAGGTGGTTAGGAAACCTGCTTGCACGTCAGTTTGAAGGGCGTCATTCAAAAGGAGTGGCCAAGACTGTTACAAAGCAACGTGTTGAGAGCCATTTTGATCTGGAACTTCGTGCTGCTGTGATGCATGATGTTCTTGATGCCATGCCAGGTGATTGTCAACTATCATTAATTAGTAGTTTTAATATTTAATTTATTGTTGACAGTTTCTTATTTCTTTACATTCCAAATATTCCACTGTTAATCTACAGAGGGCATTAAACAAAATAAAGCTAGAACGATATTACAGCATCTCAGTGAGGCATGGCGATGTTGGAAGGCAAACATCCCCTGGAAGGTAAAACCATTGCAAAATGATGTATTTTCCTTTTCCATATTTTGCAATTGTGCTAATTGTCACACTGTTCTCTTCTGTAGGTTCCGGGTTTGCCAGTTCCCATTGAGAATATGATCCTTCGATATGTCAAGTCAAAAGCAGACTGGTGGACAAATGTTGCTCATTACAATCGTGAGCGTATCAGGAGAGGTGCAACTGTTGATAAAACAGTCTGCAGGAAAAACTTAGGCAGATTGACTCGCCTCTGGCTGAAAGCTGAGCAGGAACGACAGCACAATTATTTGAAAGATGGGCCATATGTCACTCCAGAAGAAGCAGTTGCCATTTATACTACAACTGTGCATTGGTTGGAGTCAAGAAAGTTTTCTCCCATTCCATTTCCTCCTTTGTCTTACAAACATGATACAAAGCTACTTATCCTTGCACTGGAGAGGTTGAAGGAATCTTACAGTGTAGCTGTGAGATTAAACCAACTCCAAAGAGAAGAATTGGGTCTAATTGAACAAGCTTATGATAATCCTCATGAGGCCTTGTCGAGGATCAAGCGCCACCTGCTTACCCAGCGTGCCTTCAAAGAAGTGAGTTTATGACTGAAAATTGACCCGTACTTCACCTTCAAACTACCTCTCCATCTCTTATTTCTGAATTTGAACTCAAATTGATGTTTTCTTTGCAGGTTGGTATAGAGTTCATGGATTTGTACAGCTATTTGATTCCAGTTTATGAAATTGAGCCCCTGGAGAAGATTACAGATGCTTATCTTGACCAATATCTATGGTATGAAGGAGACAAGCGCCACCTGTTTCCTAATTGGATTAAGCCTGCAGATTCAGAGCCACCCCCGCTTTTGGTTTACAAATGGTGTCAAGGTATAAACAATTTGCAAGGGATATGGGACACAAGTGAGGGGCAGTGTGTGGTGATGCTTCAAACAAAGTTTGAGAAGTTCTTTGAGAAGATTGACTTGACAATGTTAAACAGGTAAGGGCTTTCGTGTAAATCTTTTGCTTATCTCATTACCGGACTTGTTGGAATTCTTCATTAATGTTTCTGATTTTACTGTGTAGGCTTCTACGTTTGGTTCTTGATCACAACATTGCAGATTATGTTACTGCAAAGAATAACGTGGTGTTGTCTTACAAAGATATGAGTCACACAAATTCATATGGTCTTATCCGTGGTCTTCAGTTTGCTTCTTTTGTTGTCCAGTATTATGGACTTGTTTTGGATCTCTTGCTTCTTGGATTGACTCGTGCTAGTGAGATTGCTGGTCCTCCCCAGATGCCAAATGAATTTATCACATACTGGGACACAAAAGTTGAGACCCGGCATCCAATTCGTCTGTACTCTAGGTACATTGATAAGGTGCATATATTGTTCAGATTCACTCATGATGAGGCACGAGACCTTATCCAGCGATATCTCACTGAGCACCCTGATCCGAACAATGAAAACATGGTTGGATATAACAACAAGAAATGCTGGCCAAGAGATGCAAGAATGAGGCTTATGAAACATGACGGTATGCTAAATTTTAATAACAACTGCTTTTGTAATGAAATTCAGGCTCTAATTATTTCTTTCTTCTCTTCAGTTAATCTTGGGAGAAGTGTCTTTTGGGACATGAAGAATCGTTTGCCTAGAAGCATCACAACTTTGGAATGGGAGAACAGCTTTGTTTCTGTCTATAGCAAGGACAATCCCAACCTGCTTTTTAGCATGTATGTTTTCCTTTGTACCTCTTTATTAAATATTTTTTGTCAGCTTGCACTACAATCTGTGTTGAAATTGTTGTTAGTTTTTGGTTGAAGTTCTTGTTGATTTTCTGCAAATTAAAATATATCTGAAATTTCCATTCTATTTTTTACTTTAGAGGTGGGTTAAATTGACAGCTTTGTAAACAAGAGGATTTAATGATAAGTGTATTGGTAATTTGGAGCTAGAATGCTAGACATGGTAAGTCTGTTGACATACTGCTTTTATGGATTGACATAGAGTTGCATGCTCTGTGCTTATGTTAGTGGCGGAATGTATTTTTTAAAATTATATAACGAATTTGAATATGATTGTGTTGTATTTGTAAAATATCTAATATATGATGAAGTTTACTTTCCATATAGTTTATATTGAAAGGTTCTTATTAGTAGTATCATTTCTTTCTCTCTAAGTTACTTCCCTCTATGTGCTTGTTTGTCTGACCAATTTTATTTGTTTTAAACTGTGTTAGAGAAACTTGGCATTGCATTCTGGTCATGAATCATGATTATTCCTTAGAGAAACAGTTTGACTGATTCAGTCTCCTTATTTCTGATGTTTAGGTGTGGTTTTGAAGTTCGGATACTTCCGAAAACAAGAATGACTCAAGAAGCATTTAGCAATACAAGAGATGGAGTGTGGAATTTGCAGAATGAACAGACAAAAGAGCGAACTGCAGTTGCTTTCTTACGGGTTGATGATGAGCACATGAAAGTATTTGAGAATCGTGTTAGGCAGATTCTCATGTCTTCTGGGTCAACAACATTTACAAAGATTGTTAACAAATGGAATACTGCCTTAATAGGTATTTTTTAAAATTTTTATGGTCTTGTTATGACTGTTTGATTTTGATAATGTTCAATTTATTGAGCGTTCATTTTTTTTCTGTTGAATAGGTCTTATGACCTACTTCCGTGAAGCAACTGTACACACACAAGAGCTTTTAGATCTGCTGGTTAAATGTGAAAATAAAATTCAAACTCGTATCAAGATTGGACTGAATTCAAAAATGCCTAGCCGGTATGGTTATATTTGACCACTCTCTCTCTCTCCTTTCTTGTCATAATAATTTTCTGACACACTACTATGCTTTCAGATTCCCTCCTGTCATTTTTTACACTCCTAAAGAAATTGGTGGACTTGGCATGTTATCAATGGGTCACATATTGATTCCACAGAGTGACCTCCGATACAGTCAGCAGACTGATGTTGGTGTAACTCACTTTAGGAGTGGAATGAGTCATGAGGAAGACCAGCTGATTCCAAATCTTTATCGTTACATACAGGTAAAAGCAAGTTCATTATTTTATGTACTTCCTTTTTAAAGTCTTGTTTCACTGTTTGATCATTTTGCTGATTTTAAACAGCCATGGGAAAGTGAGTTCATAGACTCACAGCGTGTTTGGGCAGAGTATGCACTGAAGAGGCAGGAAGCTCAGGCACAAAATAGGCGTCTAACCCTTGAAGATTTGGAAGTGAGTTTCCTTTTTTATTTTTTAAGCCAATGCGAGTGCTGTTTTCTAGTGCCATTTCCCTTTAGCATTTTTCCCTTGTTACAGTTTTTCATATATTTGTTCTTATAATCATATATGTGTTCAGTGTGATTTTTGCATTATATGATATAGCTGCCACAAGGAAATTGTATTCTGATGATTTTTCCTTCCTGATCTGTTTACAGGATTCATGGGATAGGGGAATACCACGTATAAATACTTTGTTTCAGAAGGATAGGCACACGTTAGCATACGACAAGGGATGGAGAGTACGTACAGACTTTAAGCAGTACCAAGTTTTGAAGCAGAACCCATTCTGGTGGACTCACCAAAGGCATGATGGCAAATTGTGGAACTTGAATAACTATCGAACTGATGTCATCCAAGCTCTGGGAGGTGTTGAAGGAATCCTAGAGCATACCTTGTTTAAAGGAACATAGTGAGTCATTATTTGGTTTTATTTTAGTTTTATAGTTCGTAGGTCACTTATCCAATTATTGTTCTTATTGATGATCTGGACGATCATATCTTATTTATGTTTTGTTTTATTCCTGGAATTTCAGCTTTCCAACATGGGAGGGTCTGTTTTGGGAAAAGGCTTCTGGATTCGAGGAGTCAATGAAGTATAAGAAGCTCACTAATGCTCAGAGATCTGGTCTTAACCAGATTCCTAACCGTAGGTTTACTCTTTGGTGGTCACCGACAATTAATCGGGCTAATGTTTACGTGGGATTTCAAGTGCAACTCGATCTAACTGGAATTTTCATGCACGGGAAGATCCCAACCTTGAAAATATCCTTGATTCAGATCTTCCGTGCTCATTTGTGGCAAAAAATACATGAGAGTGTGGTTATGGATCTTTGCCAAGTCTTAGATCAGGAGTTGGATGCTTTGGAAATCGAAACTGTTCAGAAGGAGACAATCCATCCAAGGAAGAGTTACAAGATGAACAGCTCTTGTGCAGATATTCTTCTCTTTGCAGCTCATAGATGGCCTATGTCAAAGCCTAGTCTTGTTGCAGAGTCCAAGGATATGTTTGATCAAAAAGCAAGCAACAAATATTGGATAGATGTACAGCTCCGGTGGGGAGATTATGATTCGCATGATATTGAGCGTTACACTCGAGCCAAATTTATGGATTATACAACAGACAACATGTCTATTTATCCATCTCCTACTGGTAAACTTTCACCTCTTTTTCCTTGTTCTTCCTATTGTGTTATATGCCTGTGTTTCTCTGCCGAGCTGATCATCTGTTGTCTTTATGTAGGGGTGATGATTGGCCTTGATCTAGCTTACAACTTGCATTCTGCATTTGGCAACTGGTTCCCTGGATCAAAGCCACTGCTTGCTCAGGCAATGAATAAGATCATGAAGGTAGCATAGTTTTACATATTTATACTTCATTTAAGTTATAGTTCAAGTGTTTGAGTTGCATTTGTTTGTTAAATTCTGGTAGAAGCTTACATGTCAAAGGTTGAACTAATTATTTTTGTCCTTATACAGTCAAATCCAGCTTTATATGTTTTAAGAGAGCGGATAAGGAAAGGTTTACAGTTGTATTCTTCTGAGCCTACTGAGCCATATCTTTCATCCCAAAACTATGGAGAGATCTTCAGCAACCAGATCATTTGGTTTGTTGATGACACCAATGTGTATCGTGTTACAATCCATAAGACATTTGAAGGGAATCTCACAACAAAACCCATTAATGGTGCCATCTTTATATTCAATCCACGGACAGGACAGTTGTTCTTAAAGGTCTGTTTCTTCATAGAACATCTATTTCCTAAGCCAGCTTGTCTATTGTGAAGATCTCAACTGGATAACATATTTCTCTTGCAGGTCATTCATACAAGTGTGTGGGCAGGTCAAAAGCGTCTTGGTCAGCTAGCCAAGTGGAAAACAGCTGAAGAAGTTGCTGCTCTTGTGCGGTCTTTGCCTGTTGAAGAACAACCAAAGCAAATCATTGTTACTCGAAAGGGAATGCTTGATCCTTTGGAGGTTCACTTGCTGGATTTCCCTAACATAGTTATCAAGGGAAGTGAGTTGCAACTCCCATTCCAGGCTTGCTTGAAAATTGAGAAATTTGGGGATCTGATTCTGAAGGCTACAGAGCCACAAATGGTTTTGTTTAACATCTATGATGACTGGTTGAAAAGTATCTCATCATACACTGCATTCTCTCGACTCATTCTGATCCTTCGTGCACTTCATGTGAACAATGAGAAGGCTAAGATGTTATTGAAACCTGATAAGACAATTGTTACTGAGCCACACCATATCTGGCCTTCTCTTACTGATGATCAATGGATGAAGGTAGGCATGATTCTCACTCATAATTTTCCAATTAGTTGTAGAAGCATGCATACTTCATTTCAGTGTACTACAATAAAGATTATTTCATGGTGCAGGTCGAAGTTGCTTTAAGAGATCTCATACTCTCTGACTATGCCAAAAAGAACAATGTGAATACATCAGCCCTGACACAGTCTGAGATTCGTGATATTATTCTTGGAGCTGAGATCACTCCACCCTCTCAACAGAGGCAGCAGATAGCAGAAATCGAGAAACAGGTTATGCTATGTTCTGCTTTTTTGTTTTTATTCACGATTGCTAATATAACATGGCCTCGTATGATTAACTTTTATCCCAAAAAAAAAAAACATCTTACTAACTTTGAGTTATTATTTTTCAAACATCTGTTTTCAGGCAAAGGAGGCAAGCCAGCTGACAGCTGTGACAACTAGGACTACAAATGTGCATGGTGATGAACTCATTGTTACCACCACAAGTCCCTATGAGCAAGCAGCATTTGGGTCCAAGACAGATTGGCGTGTTAGAGCAATATCAGCAACAAATCTTTATCTTCGAGTCAATCATATATATGTGAACTCAGAGGATATAAAGGTACATATGTCACTTATTTGAGATCTAGTGATTGATCTAGAAGCTTAATTATCTGCTTATGATGATAAAAAATAATGATGCAGGAAACTGGGTACACTTACATCATGCCAAAGAACATTCTAAAGAAGTTCATCTGCATAGCAGATCTACGGACTCAAATTGCTGGATACTTGTATGGAATAAGTCCTCCTGACAATCCTCAGGTTAAGGAAATTCGCTGCATTGCCATGCCACCACAGTGGGGAACTCATCAGCAAGTTCATCTTCCATCAGCTCTTCCTGAACATGATTTCTTGAACGATCTGGAGCCTTTGGGATGGATGCACACACAGCCAAATGAGCTTCCTCAATTATCGCCACAGGTTTGTGTTTAGTTTGTTACTTAGGTTCAATTTTTTTGGAATATTTCAGTGCTAGTGTAGTTTATGCATTGTAAATCAAATGTGATAAACTAATTGTTGTCTTTTCATGCATTCAATAATCACAGGATGTCACATCTCATGCTCGGATTTTAGAGAACAACAAGCAGTGGGATGGAGAGAAGTGCATTATCTTGACATGCAGTTTCACTCCAGGTTCTTGCTCATTAACAGCATACAAGCTTACTCCAAGTGGTTACGAGTGGGGACGGGTTAACAAAGATACAGGAAGTAATCCCCATGGTTACCTTCCAACTCATTATGAGAAGGTGCAGATGCTCCTAAGTGATCGGTTCCTTGGATTTTATATGGTAAGGATTATCTTCATTGGCTAGTGTTCTTGAGTTTCCCATCCTTCTATGCTTCGAAATCTGACAGAAATGTATAGCATCTTATTTAGTCATTCTGTTTAGGGGCTATCTTAGCTTATTTTGTTCTTTCTTATAGGTTCCTGACAATGGGCCATGGAATTACAATTTCATGGGAGTGAAGCACACAGTTAGCATGAAATATGGGGTGAAGCTTGGACCGCCTAGAGAATACTACCAGGAGGACCACAGGCCAACTCATTACCTCGAGTTCAGCAACTTGGAGGAAGGTGAGACTGCGGAGGGAGACAGGGAGGATACATTTACCTAAATCTGTTCAATGTTATTATGTTTGTAATTTTTGTTGAATTAACTCTGAAACACTTAATGCTTTTTCAGTGCTTGGCCTGAAAGATCAGTAGAGGCCTAAATCTTTTTGTTTGGATAACTTACATGTACCTTATCCCAATTGTAACATTGCTGAATCTGTTGTAAATATACGAGTAAAATGCATTTTGATTTAGGCGCCTGAAAGTTTCTTACATTGTTGTCATGTTTCAAGTGATTGGTTGCAATGCCCTATTCAATTCATTGGACAGCCTATGGCTCTGTGCGCTGCCCAACAATAAGTCGAATCCCTTTCCTCCTTTGGCCTCCAAAACCTACTAAAAGAAATTTGCCCAAATGCAATGAAGTTGATTTGATTTTCTCACACCTGAAATGTCAATCTCACAAGCAGCAGACTCAAACTCAGAACCTGTCAATACATCAGCTATCATAGACCAGAGATGTAACACCCAACAGACACCAAATATTTGTATGGAAACAAAGAACAAAAGAAAAGTTGGCCCCCAAGCATATATCCCATAGCGCTCACAAAAACATGCTTCCATATTAAAAAGTGGCAAATGTTGCTGGCAATTCTAATAATGGACAGCCAGTGCCACCTCTTAATGAGAAGAAAAGAAGAAAACGAACCAAAATATCACAGATACAAATTTCACTTCTAATACTTCGATTTGTCCAAGGTATTAGCCATCTAGAGCATTTTCGTGCTTAGTCTCCTTCACAGGTTTTGGATCATTCTCTTCCTTAATTATGTCCGAGCTCTCTTCAGCGGCTGGTGTCCCATCATCATAACAAACAGCAGACTGTGGGTTCTTGAACACTTCATTATTTTCTAGTTCAGCTAATTTCTCTTTCGACTCTCCGTCGAGCAGCTCAAGAACTTCAAGCATGGTAGGTCTTTTCTCAGGTCGATTATCAGCACATATGAGTGCGATGAGCACAAGCCTTTTCAACTCCTCTTCCACATACTTCCCATTCAGCCTTGGATCTGCCACTTCACTGAACTTCCCTTCACAAGCTAGCGGCAGAGCCCATTCTGCAATTGAGCGTTTTGATGTTGCACTCAGTTTCTCAAGAGGTTTCCTGCCACTGGCAAGCTCTAGCAAAAGAATGCCAAAGCTATATACATCACAACTCTCTGAGGCTTTTCCTAACATAGCATATTCGGGGGCAAGGTAGCCAAGGGTACCCTTGACTCGAGTAGTCACATGTGTTGCACCATCAGGAATAAACTTTGCAAACCCAAAATCAGCAACCTGAGGCTGGAAATCTGAATCTAGCAACACATTACTAGCTTTGATGTCTCTATGAATTATGTGTGGGGTTGAATGATGGTGAAGATAGCTGAAGTAGTCAAGTGAAAGGGGTGGAGATTAGCATTCATGTCAGAATAGGTTACAATAGGAAAGAAAATTGGGTCCAACACTTACGCAATTCCCTCAGCAGAGCCAATTGCAATATTCATCCTTCTGGTCCACTCAAGTTGGCAGTCAGTTGAATGCTGCCCATGAAGATGTGAAAGCAAACTCAAATTTGGCATGTAGTCATATACAATCAGACGTTCTTGCCCTTCAGCACAGTAGCCACGTAAACTCAGTAGATTCTTGTGTCGAACTCTTGCCAATATCTCGACCTCGACAGAAAATTCCACTTCTGCTTTGTTGCTCCACACCTTCAATCTCTTCACTGCTATCTGCAAGTGTATAACTTTCAGGTGAGAATGTGACTGGAAGAAAAATAAAGCAGCGGAAAAACTTCAAGAAGGTTCATTTAATTAAAACAAAAATACATATGGAATTCCAAAGTATTATCCGAATGGCTGGATATGCCATGAACATAGAAACAATCCTATGAGCAGGTACGTGTTTAGAGAAAGAGAGATGCTATTTAGAAGACAATAGAAGCCCTAAAATTCAGTCAAATACTATAGTAACCATTCAACAATTGATGAAACTGATGCATTAGACAATTTACAATAACACTCCCAGAAATTGGATGCAACAATGCCAGCTGGGTCTAGAGAACAGATATGGTACAGCATAGACTGCCTTTTCAACTTTCCAGTAGCAAATGAACAAGAATCTAGCAAAGCCCAATCCTAGTCAGTCATGATCTATCATTGTATGTTATTTTATACTGCTATCAATGCAAATACCATCCTACAGAAATCTGACGTGAAGAGCTAGATATTGTAACATATAAGATAAACAGATACCTTGTATGCTGCTAAAGTTCTAAATATTAGGGATTTGACTAAACTGTGAAGCAAACAAAAATGGAAAGATATGATAACATCAACAAACTTCAAAACAACCCATGATGATATACCTAAGTTCCAACTCTGACTTTAACATTTTAGGGTCTCTGGCACAACAGCTACTAGCCACCATGCATATGTGACAATGTGCTCTTGTTGAGACATTTTGGATCCTAAATGTTTTATACTTTTTATATTGCCATATCACCCACATTTTTTCACCATGAAGGCAAAAGAGTTTAGCATTTACAGATTCATAATTGATAGCACTGGCAGAACATGATGAATTTTTAATTTTTGCCCTCATCCTCTTCTGATCTTGACTTTCTAATCCCCAATGAGTGCACTTGTGAGTTGAACCTCTAAGACAACCTTCTAAGTATATATCTCAACAACAGAAGGAAGCTTTACTCTTCAAAAATCTTTCACTCCTTACGTCAAACCAGCCAAAAACTTAAGCACTACCATTATATTTTATTTTTTTGCTTCTGCATCTCACAAGTGTCAGTAGATATGACTTGAACATAATCCAACTCTTTATATACTTCAACTCGACAAAACTTTGTAACTGTCTTATCATTCTGTTGTAACCCAAAAAATTCATGTGATATATATCATACCCTTGAATCAAAATTATTTTAATACAAGAAGTAATCCCAAATCTGTTGACTAGTATCAAAGCTATGACTTAATGTTACATATTTAAATAGAAGAAAGAAAACCTGAAACTAACCAAAAAAAACATGAAAAGGTCAATGGGGCAGAGATTTGAGATTGCCATATGACTTAATAACACTAAGGAGGTCGATTACATTTCTTCTAGATATTTGTGTGTTTGTTCCCCAAAACTAACCAAAAAAAACATGGAAAGGTCAATGAGACAGAGATTTGAGATTACCATAACACTTAATAATACTGAGGAGGTCAATTACATTTCATCTGGACATTTGTGTTTGATACCCCATCTTTACAATATATAAATAGGTCCATTTGTCTCAGCTATTCCATTGCACTTATGGAGGAGTATTAAGTGGTGTTGTTCCACATCATTCTGATTTGGGGTTTGTTGTGGCTTTATATTCAAGTTAGCCCTTTCACCTATTGTTGAACAGTTTTAGGTTGGAAGTTCAACACACCTGACCTTCTAACCAATCCTATTGGAAAGAACTCCTGCACCATTACTTCAACAGAGTGACACTTTTCTGCCTGGTCATATGAGATTCGTATAAATATGGACCAGGAAAAATAACAGTAGCCATGCCAGGAAACTAGATCAATTTTCACAAACAGTAAACTAGATGCAAACTAAAGTATAATGCACGCTAGAACGTTCAATATTACCAAAGTTTTTGTTAGATCAACATCTGAACCCATTAGCTCGAATTCCACAAGAATATCGATCATACATTAGGAAACATGGAGACCATAAAAGGTGAAACTATGAATGGTCAACCAATCTTGCAAAACTAAAAAATTAGGAAACATAAGAGGCCAAAATACTAATTAACTTGCTCGTTGAACGAAACCCGAAAAAGGAAAAATAATTCATACTTGTGATCCATCCCATAGCTGACCCCAATAGACACTGCCAAATCCCCCTTCTCCAAGCTTGTTATCATAATTAAAATTATTTGTAGCTGAGTGCAATTCTTTCAATGAAAAAACCCTCCACGTCGGCTGCTTCTTTGCTTTCTCCTTCCTGTAGAATCATATAACTTTAGACATTAACCCCACCGACAGACATACATAACAACATAACCAAATTCAATTTAAAATTAAACACAAAAACACTCAATTTGACCGATAAAAGACCTTATTTATAGGATGAAGATCAGCATATCCTAGCTAATTTGACTCCAAAGTACGAAAATTTTAAGCTTAAATGAAAACCAGCTAGCTATATTAAGCTCAATAAGTATTTCCTTTCTCAAATCACAATACCAAAAGGACAGGAAGTTCAAAACTTTAGACAACGGTAAAAACAACAAAAGGCAATGAAATTCTAATCAAGACCCAGATGATAGTTTCAAAAACTAAACAAAACCCAGATTTCTTAAATCCTGACCATTTCTGAAATATTCAAAATTCAATAAAAAAAACCCAAAGAAATCTTCGAGAAGAAAAACTTTTAAACCAAAACTAAACAAATAAAACAGTAAAGATAAAAGGTAAATCACTGATAAACTTACCGATCCACACCTTTCCCACAACAAATTATAGAGCAAAACGCCATTAGGAAACCAAACTGAAAAACCAACTCTTCCTTTTCTTCTTTTTTTCCTTCAATGAAAACCAGTCTCTCTCTCTCCCTCTCTCTCGTTTCTTTGTTGTCCTACTTCACTTTCTCTTTCTAAGCAGGCAGATTTGAGGAGATGCCAAACGTAACGCTTTTGTGCACAAAATTGCTCCAAAAAACATACTTTCTTTCTGGATTTTCTTAGTTAAAAAAAAGTAAAAAAAAAAAAAAAAAAGGAAAGAAGAAGATGAAATTGAGACAAGGAAGAGTATCAGGCAAGGCTTATTGAAGTAAGCTGATTCCCTTTTCTTTTTCTTTTTTTTCTTTTTTTGTGTTTGTGTGTGCGCTTTATGGGATGGTTGATGTTTGCTGCTGCAGTGGCTGGCTTGCTGGCTGGTTTGTCATGGGTCTAGCTGTTTTCAATTTTCAAATTTGCACCCACATGGGTCCCCTTTTGCTACCCATTTTTTCGTTTTATTTTATAGTCACCCATGTCTCTCTCTTTACATGGATATAATCCTCCATTTTTTTATATATTTTTTAATGTTTCTTTTACTATATAGTTTTACTTATCTACGTAATTCGGACATAGATGGGTGTCGGATATGGATATGTGTTACCTTTTTTCGCTTTATACCAAATATTTTTAAAAAATATTGTTAATTTATCTGGACAAATATAAGAGAGTGCTAAATCTTTTTAAATTTAAGGTAACGAAGCATTGTGATTTTTGTTATAGTTTAGGTAGAGATATTAGGGGTGTCACATAGATTAGGCCTCCATCATTTCAGGTTGGTCTCAAATTTGAATTTAAGATCTTCCTACTAATAGACTCCAACTTTATGTTATAATAATAATAATAATGAATTTTCTTATTGATAGTATATAATAATTCCTTTATTTATGTATATAACATTAATAATACTTATTGAAAATGCAGTGTCTTAAGTTAAACTTGTTGCACTGAAAATAATATAAAAAATTAAGTAAAAAATTTTAATTCTAACAATGATAGTTGGAATTGGATTTGCAGAAGGGAGCTATATTTTTCCATCAATTAACATTCTTGAAGAAATTGTACCCAAATTCTTGTAGAATCATGGAAAACGATTTTAATTAAGTAAATTAATAATGCATTAAATAAAATAAGAGTAGCCTTGCAAATTGAACAATATTGCATAAAACAGTTCAAAGGATTTATTTATTTAATCCACCCCTCGTCAAACAACTAAACATCAAGTGAGATCATTGTGCTTTTTAACATATTCTAAATATACAAATATATATATATATATATATATATATTATTTTTTTTCATGGAGACTAAAAGGGAATCAAACATAGGAAAAGGGTTTTTTTTTATCATTATTTGCAATTTGACCCACTCATTAAAAAATAAGCAAAGATAGACTCACCATTTCGAAAATTGTTTTACAAATTGAATATTTAAAAATAAAAAAACTCCTAATAATTAACTAAAAATCTTCAAAAGTAATTAACATAAATTTCTGATAAAATTGTAAGGTACATATATCTTGTTTAAATGTATCTTAAATACATTAATTATGTTTGACACGTTTAAGATATAAAATTAAATCAAAACTCGTTTAATTTCGTATTTTCTCGTATCGTATATAAAAATATTAAATCTAAGTGTACGTGTTTAAACAGTAATTATCATTAACGGGAGATTGAACTCTTGGTTATATTACGCCCTAAAAATAAATGCAATAATAAATGTTGGATAAGATCTCAATAATTACATAATAATTGTTTTGGGAGGTGCATCACAATCATTATATATAATAACACTTCTGAAACAACTGCTTGGACTTAATTCAATGGCTGTTTATGTATCTATATTTGTGTCAATGATCTTTCTTAACTTAGGTTGGTGAAAATTTAAGTGTAATGATAGGTAAAATCTGGCTTTCTTTGTAGGTACATTTGTACATCACTTTTACCTTTCTTGTTAGTTGCTTTTTTTCCTCCATTAATAATGTACTTTGTTGATGCACATTGAAAAGTTGCTATAAGAAGTGGGGCGATTAACCGACCAAACAGATTGGGGTTTCCATTTGCAGTAAATAAGTAAACGGTTGATATAACATCGATAAGGATCAGACATTCGAACATTTGATTTATTAATTAATATATGATCTTTTTATTTAAAAAGTAAAATTTAAATTTACTTTTTCTCAATTGTAAAAAAAAAATGTTAAGAATCAAGAAATACTAACTTAGTATAGTAGGTATAGTAGGTTGTAGGCCTGTCAAAGATCACGAAGGATGCCCATTTGGAATAATATAGGAATTCAGGATAAAAATAATGATGATGAAAGCTAGATAAACGACTACTTTTAGGGATACTATGAAAGTTTTGAATGGATATAGATGACTCCCAAACCATCTTCCATTTCTCTTCGGAATTTTTGTTGAAATCCATACATAATTTTAAGTTTTACCATATGTCAATAAATATTTTATAATTAAATATCTTGTATTACTCGATTCAATTAAATAAAATTAAAATATATTATCATCAAATTTAAATAAAATTCAAACAATAAAATTACCACCCGTCACGAATTCACGATAAAATATTATACCTCAAATAACTTTACCTAAAAAACTCCAATTGCACCTTCCAACTCTTTTTAGTTTTCTTGCAGCTTTTGTGACCTAAGACCCCATTGCTCCCTTGTCAGTAATAATCAATGTTCAATCATCAATCAATGAGCCATTAAAGTTTTGGGTGCAGAGCTAATGTCTGATTGATACTATTATTTCTTTTTCAAATGGGAAGGTCACAGTCGCATATCAAGCAGGTAAATTGCCCTTGCATCAGTGACAGACAGCAACATCTGAATTGTATAATCTGCAGCCTTTTTCTGCTAAACGAAGCTTCAATTTTTTAACCTGACGTGGAGGCTCATGTTCATCTAGTTTCTGTGTGGTGTCACACCAAGAAAACTTGTACTATAATATACAAAGTGGTAGCAGTAAATTACTGTAAAAATACTGTATCCATTTGACAATTTAACACAATATAAAACACCCATCATGGTAGGAATTTCTTGGGTTTTCTCCTAAGTTCAACAAATGATGGAACACGAGAAAGATAAAAATCTTTTAAAATATTCACAGTTAGATTAGGAAGGAGTGATGATCAGGCTTCGGCCCTCTTCATGGCCTGGCTGTTTCTGTGCACGTGACAGCAACTAACTATGAATGAATATATGCAAATTTCAACACGCTATTGAAAAATTGCAGCAGACTTTGTAGCTATACACAACTTGAGAATAATTGTTCTGTTTGCAATTACTTAATTCAATTTTTTTAAATTAATTAGAAGATTCGATATAGAGACAAGTGATTTTAATCTATAGTTACGTGATCATAACATGTTGCAGGAAAACATTAAAATTGATAGTTTTTACGAAATTATATTAGTTTTGGTATTTGAAATGCCAAGTTAAACAAGATTTCTTATGAACCTAAGGGAGGATTTATATTTTCAAAAAAACCAACAAGGACCACCGGTGTTCAAACAATTCCTTCTTGATAGTTTGTTTGATATCTTGGGTTCAATATGCTTGAAGCCTAGGACCAGATATTCTCCTTTTGCACTACAAGCCAATCTGCTTTAGTTGGTAGGCCTACCAATGATTGATACAAGAAAAGGAAAGCAATAGCTTATAGCTTTATGGAGTTCTACAAGGCAAACCTGAGGAGGCTTCTGCCCCTAGATTATCTGTATTTGTCAGTCCAAACAGATAGAAAAGGAGTAAAAGGAAATGGGATATGAAATCCACTAGTATGATAACTTGCTCCTGAATCATGATAAATGCAAAATGTGAAGAAGTTGTTTTGTAGTTCAAGAGAGAAACAATGGTGTCAGAAATCAGAATCATTTGCTTGTTTCTTTGAAGTTTTCTCTTCATTCTTTCAATTACCCCAATTTGCATTTCTGGTTATTATCGTATGCACTGATTGTATGCTAATTTTGTCATTGAATGTTGATATTATATGCTCCCAAAGTTTTGCTCATAAATTAACTTATTTGGTCCAGCTACCTGTGGACCATCTATTGGCAGGTATAGCCAAAAGAAAGGGTCCTTGTTAGCTGTGTTAATTAACAGTAAATTAAGACCTTAACTTAAGCAATTAATATTTATCATAAAAAATAACTGGTAGTTCTTACAAGCTGGACTCCTTTGCAACTTATTGCAAATTAGACTGCTAATAAAATAGTTTTGTTGGGATAACTGCAGTTGAACTGTACTGCACTTTCAGTTAGGGAGATGCAGGGAGTGCCCCCAAAAAGCCAGTGCATGACCAATAGATTATAATGTAAAGAACAAGAAAAGGCCAAAAACTATAGTGTCAGAACCTTTACTTCTATCTTGGCTTTCAGTTTTGTCTTATTCTTGTAGAATCTGAAGTCATGTATGCAACAGGTAAAAGGCTCAATCACTTCAGATTTTCTTAGCATAACTCAGCTCACAGCCTCATATAGAAGAAAACAACTAGAAGATAGGCAGTCTAGTGCTAATTGAATTAAGATATGTGCAAACATCATGATGACTACTTCAATCAAGAAGATAGGCAGATTTCTGGTTGTTGAGGTTTGTTAATTAAATGCTCTACACGCTTTATCTGCAGTAGGGAGAGAGGGTAGGACTATTTCCCTCAACAAACAACAATTGATTCATTTATGAGGCCAACTAAGACGTACAAAGAACTGTGATTTACAAGCCTTCTTTTCCCTTACAGAAACAGCAAAATGAACAAAAGTAATGCTGTTAACTGAAACAATCTAACAGAAACTAAAGTCTTATGAACTGCTCCAGATGATACATTTGTTGTTCTTGTCATATCTTCTTCATTCATGGTGGATAAGTGCTGCACTGTCCTTGCTGAACCAGGTTTAGGTGTATCACACAAACCAATGCCTGTATCAAAGGATGTATCCAAGGCATCTTCAAGACCACTATTTGCATTATAACATAATCCTGAATTGTTGTTAAGCTTAAGCTTTCTTCTCATCTTCCAAACCATTTGTCTTCCAAATGGAACTGGTCCAGTCAAGTAATTATCATTCAGCCTTAGTTCACTAACATGCTTCAAGTCTCTAAAGTTGCTGGGAATTGAACCATTGAAGCGGTTTCCATCAAGGTAAACGACCCGGAGGTTCGGTAACCGACCTATTGACGCAGGGATCAGACCATGTAAATTCATGTTTGATAAAACTAGGATCATTAAACTCTTCATTCCGTCAAAGCAATCACTGGGAATGGCTGTTGATCCCATTTGGTTGCCTTTGAGAATCAAAGCTTGGAGGGAAGTTAAGCTTCTTAGTGATATAGGAAATGGGCCGGACAAGCGATTATAGCTCATATCCATAAGCATGAGGTCCTTTAGCCCACCAACTGAATCGGGTATTGAGCCAGTTAGACTATTGTGGCTAAAATCCATTTTAACTAAAGACTGGCATGACCCAAGGCTTGATGGGATTGGACCCATTAGAAGATTTTGGCTAAGGTCCAAAACATTCAAAACTGGGTAGCTAAAACCAGGAATTGAAGCGGTTAACTTGTTCCCACTCAAATCCAACGACCTTAGGCCAGTGATCCGGCCTAATGAAACTGGAATCGAACCATTGAGATTGTTCTTGTGAAGATCAAGGACCCTTAACCGAGTAAGGTTTGCTAGTTCACTAGGAATGGGACCAACATGCCCATTTTCCCTGAGGACTAGAGTTTGCAACGTAGAACCCAGCTTGCCCAAAAACGTTGGAATCGGCTGAGGATTGTAACTGAAACAACGGTATAAAAATAATGTCCTGATATGAGGAAGCTTGGTAATGGACTCTGAAATGTACGACTTCTTCTGGTCACAAGTAGGGAAAGCCGTGTCATCCGACAACGCCCCGAAAGACAGGGAGACAACGTGGTAGACGTTATCTTTGTCGGGCATGCACTCGATACCATGCCAACGCCCCCGGCACACGTCTGGGATGCTCGTGGCCCAATCATTCCCCGTGGCTCGCATTATATCATAAACCGCCTCCTGCTCACGTGGGTTGGTCCGAGCCCCATTCTTGTTCATTGAAAACCCTGTCTGAGGCCCGTCGATGAGGGTGGATGGCACGCCTGAATCCGACATGATGACTGTGAAAGGCCTGGCGAGTTGGAAAGAAGATACGAAGATGAGGAAAAGGGTGTGTAGGGAGGGGAAATGTGGAGCCATTTTTTGGGGGCAGGAGTGAGTGAAATGGTGGGCTTGGGACTTTTGATATAGGGATGAAGGGGAAAAGAGGCGTTAAATGAGAGGGGTCAGGTCGATAAGAAGAGGTTGGTGAATAGAATGAAGTAAAGCTAATAATGGGTTCACGAGATATGAGGGGAGATGAATTTAATTTGTGATCGAGATTTTTGCATTAATGTGTTTCACGAGAGTTTTCCCCCCAAGCTTGGGACTTGGGATCCACTCATCTGACCGCCTGACTACACTAGAACTAGATTGGGTCGGATTCGGGCAGCTGCCGTGTCACTGCTATACCTTACACATACAATAATAGACACTGTCCCGTTTTATCATTCATTCTCAAGAATGTTGCTTACTTAATGTTAAAATATAAAAACAAAATGAAAATATTTATTACATTCAATTAAGCATTTGTACTTTTATTTTAAATAAAATAAGTTATTATGATTAACGGTGAATTAATTTATATTTCTCTAAATGTCACTTGTTATTATATATCATGTGATAATGCTAATATGTCATGGTGAATAAAAACATGACATGCTAATGTGACATGATGCTATAATACCATGTGAGTCATAAGATGACAAAAGATATTTTCACTAATAATAATTAATTAATCGTTAATTATAAAAATTTATTTAATTTAAAATAAAAATAATAATACTAGAAAAATAAAAATTTATTTAAATTTTCCTATAAAATTTAAAAATTATAGATTTTTATTATTATTTATTGAAATCTATAATGATACAATAAAAAGCTAGATACTTTTACTATGTGTTTTTTATTTTTTTTTAAACAAAATATAATAAAAACAGGAAACAAATAGTAAAAACATCAACTAAATAATTTATGAAAATAATTACTTGGGCAGAAATGGCCCCTAAAATCCAAGCCCATCTTGAGAAAGATAGGGAGTTTAGATTTTTCGCATATGCTTAGCCCAACCAATTGGGCCTAACAAGCAATCAAAAGCCCAATGCTAAATGCTAAGAGCATTTGAAATCCACCAAAAAAAAAAGGTTAAAATGAGAAAAACAATTTGAATTCAGAACATAAATCCGAGTTTGCACTCCTATGTATATGATTTCTTAGTCTTTTATTTAATTTTTATGTAATCTTAAAACTAAATTGGTGTTCACTAAGTCTAATTCAGTAAATGACTTTACATATTAGTATGGATGGTATTAATAAACAAAAGAAAATAAGAAATGCATCCTAATATACCCTACCAATAGAGAAAAGAAGGCTGCAAACACTTTTTTTTTTAATGCTTTTTTGGCCAAAGGCTGCAAAGAATTGGCTGTGCAGAATATATCTCTATCAATCCATTTACCTATTGAGGAGGAAATACTGCGATATTGTCTATCACCATTCCTAAGATCATGGGGAGAGATTGGAGCAGAAATGTCCTCCTTATGGCTTAATCTCGATTGATTTAGTCATTGGCTTCATATCTTCAATTTCAGTATTGAGCAGGAGAAAATCATTTTTGCAGATCAAGGAATGAGCATGAGAAGAGATATAGCAGAATTATTTCAACACAATTATACATTGTAGTAACCAAAAGGACTGAGAAGGGCATCATAACCAAATGTGAAGCACTAAAAATAGTTGCACAACAAGGAATAGTTGGGTAGGATGCTAGGATTCAGAATGACATTCAAAACATGAACATGTACAATACATGCTTATAGAGCAGGAAATGGGCATTAACATACCTATCAAATACATCAGCAAGTGAAGAATGAAGAACGAGCATAAAATTATTCTCTTTCTTGTTAATCAAACTGATGCAGGGTTACTCTCTGTCAGAAACCTTAGTCCTTTTACTAGTTGCTTTCATCTTCATATTACTAGCAGTTATAAGTTTATAACCACAGAAAGGCATTTCACTTAGTTTCCCAAACCTTTGCTCATAGTAGTGCCACAGCTCTGCCCTGATCACATATTGTCAAAGGAGAAAATTCAATTACTAAGAAACTAGTCAAAAGTATGCAAGAGGAAAGTTGTAAGATCACCTACCAATATGCCAAGAACTGAAATGGTGCATATTTTGCATAGATACCTTCAACATCCCTTCCAACAGTCTGCATAGTAGAACTTTTTGAATGAACCTGCACTTGCAATAAACTATCATAAACAGCAGAAAAACCTTCAAGATACATCGCTTACAGAATAAATGAATTAGTTACCTGCTTTAAATGCCTGATAGTTTCAGAATCAGCTGGAATCACATGGTAAAATCCCATGCACATGAGCACATTAGCACATGTGAAAGGACCAAATCCATCAATTTGTCGCAGCTGTTCAGCCAGCTTGTTATAACTAGACAAGCTTATTTCCTTGCAACCTTCTTCCAGTTGCATTAGTTGAATAATGCCTTGGACAATTCCCTTTGCAAGTTTTAATATTCGACTTGCTCTATAGCCAAGATTGCAGCGTTTTGCAAGAAAACTTTCATCAAGGTTAGCTAGTTCTTCGGGACTGGGGAAGCTGCCCATTCCTTTGTAGGCATGGGGTTCGTCTAATTCCTGGGAAGGCTGAAGATCTGACTTGGAATGATCAGCTCTTGGCTCCGCAAACTTGCCTTCTAACCGCATGGAAACTTTGGACACTCTCAACTTTCTCTTCAACTCATTCCCGGCAGGCGTCTTAGGAATGAAATCATCTTCAGCAGCCCTTACACCAGAAAATGGGCGTTGAGTTTCAAACTGAAGCTCACAAAGTGCCTTAGCCATGCTCAAAGTCCTTGAAAACCTATAATTATAATGTGGGAGACATAAGACAATTAAAGCATATATTGCCCAATTTGACATTATGACATACAAGTTACAGGCAACGCCAAAGGTGGGTGAGGAAGAAGAAAAAGTCTGAAAGGGGCATACTGGCAGTTGCAGAGAAGAATACACTTGACCATATCTTCAAACAAAGTAGGGGACCTGAACACTCTCCCGCTGAAACTCCTCAAGCACTCGGCTGCTGCTTCTTCTTCTCCATGTAATGCTTCGACAATCTTCCGAAACTCCCTGACCTTGCTCTCCTCTTCCTCCGACAACCGCAGCATTCTTGACACCTGATTCAAAAGCGAGTGGCGGTGCTGCGGAGAGAGACAGCGTGTGCCATAAACGCGGAGGTGGAGAGTGGAAGCAGTGGGCTGGGAGATGCGTACCTGGACTGTAAGAGGCGGAGAGTGATGATCAAGGAGACGTAAGGGGCGAGAGAGGGATCGGGAGATTGGGTCCCATTGGTTCGGAGCCATCATGAACAACCCATGGCTGCAAACTGCCTTTTCCAGATTGAATGGCCCTGCTCCTTCTGCTGCTGCTGCTTCGCCCACTGGCAGCTCTATCAACACGCTGCAGCAGCTGCTGCTATTGCCGTTCTCCTCTTGCTCCTTCACCATTGTTTTTTGACATCTATTGCCGTTCTCCTCCTGCTCCTTCTCCATTGTTTTCTGACTTCTTGGCTTTTAGTTGACTTCTGCCTTCACATTTTAAGCTATTTTTTGCTCTAACAGAGTTCAGCAGTATTTTTTTTTTTTAGAATTTTTCTTTTTTTATTTATTTGGAAATGTTTGAATTAATTTCAATATCTAATACATATACAAAATTAATATTCACATAAATATATACTATTATCAATTTGACATATTTTGAATATAAATAAACATTTTTCTAATTTTTTAAATTTATACATGAAACCGCAATAGGACATAGAAATTAAAAATTAATATATATTTATATTTATAGGGATACATTATTTATAATATCGGATGAAGAATGCGAAAAGAGAAACAATCAAACAAGAAAAGCGAAGAAAAAGGATTAGGTTACTGGTTAGTTTAGCGTGTATCAATACTTGCAATTTAATAGATATATTTATTAGGTGATGAAAAACTTTAGTTATAATTTAAAAACTCATCTCATCTCTTACTTGATTTTTGTGACATTCTATGTAATGATATGAAATTCGTAACATTCAACTTTATCTAATTTTTTTTTGAAAAGTATTCTACTTTATCTAATTGTGTAATACTCTCGATTGATTGACTCTTTTATCTATAAAAAAGAAGAACACATGCTAATTTGAACTTATTAAAAATAAATTTGTGTGAATCACATTAGGTCATTAAAATCGAGATCCTCTCATTGTTCTGGTAGGATCTCAAATATTCAATTAAAAAGATAAATAGTTAAGTATATTTAAATTTTTATATTTTTATTATTATAACAAATGTGTTTTATGTTTTTCGTTACCTTTTCATTTTTGCTAAAGACATCCATTACAAGATTTTAATTTTCATTTTTAAATTATCATACAAATATGTATTTTTACCATTTCTTCTTAAGAAATTAATTTTTTAACATAACTCTATACTATTTTAAAATTACATATACTTCAACTATTATCTTTTTATTTTATATTTATTATTATTTATTATTTTGTTGTTTCTTTTTTTTTTCATTTCTATTCTATGTTTTTTATTTTATTAATATTTTTAAAGAAATATTTATTTGGGATTAAAATACATTACAAAAAAATAAGTTTTTTCTGACGAAAAAAATTTCGTTGGAAATTTTCTACGGATTTCCAACGAAATTTTAACAAAAATTCAACTAATATTTTCGACAAATTTCCAACGAAATTTTTCCGTTGGAAATTTTTTTTGCTACCAAAAGAATTTCAGCCACCACCTTTTCCGACGAAATTTTCAACGGATTTTTGTTGGAAATCCGTCGAAAAGTTTAAGGACTCAAAAAAATTTGAAGTCCGGTAAAGTTTCCAACAGAATTTTTCATTGAAAAAAGTTATTACCAATGGAAATTTTTCAACGGAATCTTCCGTTGGAAAATTTCCTTTGGTAATAGTATTATTTTAATTTTTTTCTTAAAATATTTTATACTTTTTATTAATTTTATTAATCTTTTATAAAAAATAGATATTAATAAAAGTAAATACATACATATTGAAGTTTATAATATTTAAAAGTTTAAGTATGTTTTCCTTT